>NC_143047.1:41265000-41410000 GCF_057628025.1 Oncorhynchus mykiss
TCGACCTGGACGGTATAGCAGAGAAGAGAATGACATCAGTCAGACAAGAGGAAATTAAGTAAACCTAAACTAAAAAAAATCTAATCTGATAATGAATAATCTGATATAATACAATCTGAACTAATCCCAGGGGATCATGGCAACACTGTACCGTGCTTGATTTATTATGTTACAAAAGTGGGATTAAAATTAATTTAATTGTCATTGTGGTTAAAAATCTACACAAAATACTCGGTAATGTCAAAATGGAAGAAAAATTCCATTTAAAAAAAAAGATTTTAAAGACAAAATAAAACAGAATTGTCACTTGATTAGATAAGTATTCACCCCCTGGGTCAATACATGTTAGAAACAGCTCTGGCAGTGATTACAGAGGTGAGTCGTCTTGGGTAAGTCTCACAAGAGCTTTGAACACCTGTATTGTGCAATATTTGCCCGTTGTTCTTTTCAAAATTCTTCAAGCTCTGTCAAGGTGTTAGGGATCATGGCTAGAGAGCAATTTTCAAGTCTTGCAATAGATTTCCAAGCAGATTTACATCTAAACTGTAATCTGGCCACTCAGGAACATTCCCTGTCTTATTGGTAAGCAACTCCAGTGTAGATTTGGCCTTGTGTTGTAGGTTATTGTTCTGCTGAAAGGTGAATTCCTCTCTCAGTGTCTGGTGTACAGCCGACTGAAGCAGGTTTTCCTCTATTTTGCCTGTGCTAGGCTCCATCGCGTTTCTTTTCATCTTGAAAAACTCCCCAGTCTTTGCCAATGTTAAGCTACAATGATGAAGCCACCACCATGCTTTTCACATGTGAGGAGAATAACGTTATTTTAACCCCACATGTGAATCTGTAATTCCTCATGTGGAACTGATATTTGTGTAGTTTTTTTATTTATTTTTTTACCTGCATTTTTTTACCACCTTCATTTTTTTGAACCTGCAAATTAGATTTTCACATATGATTGATTTTGACATGTGAACTTGACAGGACAGACAGAGACACTTTTCCTCGTTTTCCTTTCATCAGAATTCCCTCTTCTTTCCCTCCCTCCACCCCTTTCACTTTGAGCACAGCATCACTGAGGGCCCCCGGTCCCACAACAGGGCTTCTGCTGGCTTCTGTCATCCATCCTAAAGGTCTTCCCACGCAGGTGCAGGTCTGATACAGCGGCTGCTTGCCTACACCATTGTGATGGTTCCAACCCAACCGGTCTTTGTTCTCCTGTCTCTCCATGTCATCTCTCTTCTTTTTCATCCTCTCATGTGCCAAAGAGTTGAATTATTTCCTGATTAATACTCTTCTTCCATAATGTTGTAAACCTTATTTGTCTCCCTATCTGTACTAATGTGTGGGTAATAGAATGCTGAGTGTGCTTGGAGACATTCTTCACTCATTATCATCAGCCCATTCTTTATTTAACTACACCATGTCTTATTCCTCACAACCGTCTGGGAAATCAACTTATTGCAGACCAAAGTGATATTGAGCTGGAAATTGTTCAGTGCAATGTGATTTCTGAGTCCATTTGGCGTTCATTTCTCAAGGGTGCGAGGAAGGCTTTGGGCTCGGTGGAAGGAAGGCAGGGGACACATGACTTGTGCTGACTTTAAATCGAGGAGGTGTAGATGTATCCACCAGATAACCACAGCACACTAATCTAGCAGAACAGCAGCTCACTACTTTGAAAGTGTTCAGCCAACTCCTGTCTTCATTAAAGTAGAGGTTGAATACTCAGGCCTTTGGAGAAAGAGAGTGAATAGAATACGGGGACTAGTTACACACATCTTTGTGGAGAAGTAAAAGACCTCAAAGAAATTGAACGTTGGTTTAAGTTGTGATGCTTCTTAACTTGAAGATACAAAGATCATATTAGATTGTGGGAAACACCATTTCTATCCCATTATTACCATGTATAGTCAATCACGATGCATTTCAATTGGATTACCAACTAAGGATAAGAATCCTCTCATGGCTTTCCTGTAAAATTGTTTCTCCTCATTCAAACCATTGTAATAGTTTTATTACACACAGTATTTTCACGTTGCCTACCTTGTCCCCTGTTGTTCATTTGATAGCACCATTGTCCAATCAAGTAATGGGCTCCCGAGTGGCGCAGTGGTCTCAGGCACTGCATCTCAGTGTTAGAGGCATCAACACAGACCCTGGTTTGATTCCAGGCTATATCACAACCAGCCGTGACTGGGAGTCCCATAGGGGCGATGCACAATTGGCCCGGTGTAGGCCGTCATTGTAAATATGATTTTTTTCTTAACTGACTTGCCTGGTTAAATCAAATAAAAAGTATTGATGATATGCTGGGATTTCATCTCCATGGCCGTTCAACAAGCCTGTTCTATGTACTTGGTTCTATATAGCCTGACTAAACCAGACTTAATGCTATGCCCGCCATTATTTAATCAGGCTAGAAGCTTACAACAGTGGTTCTTATACCTCTCCTCGGGTACCCCCAGCCGGTCCAAATCTCTCCTCAGGGACCCCCAGCCGGTCCAAATCTCTCCTCAGGGACCCCCAGCCGGTCCAAAGCTCTCCTCAGGGACCCCCAGCCGGTCCAAACCTCTCCTCGGGGACCCCCAGCCGGTCCAAACCTCTCCTCGGGGACCCCCAGCCGGTCCAAACCTCTCCTCGGGGACCCCCATCCGGTCCAAACCTCTCCTCGGGGACCCCCAGCCGGTCCAAACCTCTCCTCGGGGACCCCCAGCCGGTCCAAACCTCTCCTCGGGGACCCCCAGCCGGTCCAAACCTCTCCTCGGGGACCCCCAGCCGGTCCAAACCTCTCCTCGGGGACCCCCAGCCGGTCCAAACCTCTCCTCGGGGACCCCCAGCCGGTCCAAACCTCTCCTCAGGGACCCCCAGCCGGTCCAAACCTAGGTGAATCAATCATCAAGCTCTTGACTAGGTGAATCAATCATCAAGCCCTAGACTAAGTGAATCAATCATCAAGCCCTTAACTAGGTGAATCAATCATCAAGCCCTTGACTAGGTGAATCAATTATCAAGCCATTGATTAGGTGAATCAATCATCAAGCTCTTGACTAGGTGAATCAATCATCAAGCCCTTAACTAGGTGACTCAATCATCAAGCCCTTGACTAGGTGAATCAATCATCAAGCCCTAGACTAGGTGAATCAATCATCAAGCCATTAACTAGGTGAATCAATCATCAAGCCCTTGACTAGGTGAATCAATTATCAAGCCATTGATTAGGTGAATCAATCATCAAGCCCTTAACTAGGTGACTCAATCATCAAGCCCTTGACTAGGTGAATCAATAATCAAACCCTTGACTAGGTGAATCATTAATCAAGCCCTTGACTAGGTGAATCATTAATCAAGCCCTTGACTAGGTGAATCATTAATCAAGCCCTTGACTAGGTGAATCATTAATCAAGCCCTTGACTAGGTGACTCAATCAGCAAGCTCTTGACTAGGTGAATCTATCAACTAGCTCTTGACTAGCTGAATCTATCAGCAAGCCCTTGACTAGGTGAATCAATCATCAAGCCCTTGACTAGGTGAATCAATCATCAAGCCCTTGACTAGGTGAATCAATCATCAAGCCCTTGACTAGGTGAATCAATCATCAAGCCCTTGACTAGGTGAATCAATCATCAAGCCCTTGACTAGGTGAATCAATAATCAAGCCCTAGACTAGGTGAATCAGGTGAGATAGTTCAAGGCTACAACACACTTGTGAAACATCTGGGGGTTCCTGAGGAGAGGTTGGAAAACCACTGGCTTGTAGATAACAAAGAGGTCACTTTGAGGATGTCATTTAATGGTAAAGTGGGGGCTTTCCTGGAATGCTGACGGGAAACATGACCTCTCTAACGGTTTCTATCAAAGGTTACAGTCAGAATGTTGAGGGTCAGGTATGGTAATATATGGTAATGTCCACTATAGCATTCTCCATAGAATATGAGGAGGACTCTTTTATTTAATGAATTATAAGGAAGTAATCACATGAGCACCAAGTGAGCAGCCTCATTTCAAAGGGTGTTAGATTATGTGGAACAAGCTGAAATGTCTTACATTCACAATGAGCTGCATTGACTTACGTGGGAATACAGTATGTCTGTTATTGCAAACATTAAATTCACATATCGAGTACGTTTCTCAGTGTTATGCACTTAGTGTTTAAAATTAAATTGTTTCGCCATGGTGGTAATTCCTGTATATTAACAATATTCTACCATGTCAAGATTTCATTCTGGCTAAATTATACAAGTTCATGCTGGTTTAGGGGGGAAAAAATGGCTTGATAGAAAATATGATTTAGGTAATGTCCTGCTGGCGAAGTATCCATGACGACAGCTGTACCAGACTGATCCAACACTTTAGGCTTCACACAGTGATTCTAATCACAACAGCAAGATTAGATCTCAGAGTTCCTGCTGTGAGTATCTTAACTGACAGAGACGGAGAGAGGTGTGTGTGGAGGGGATGGAGAGAGATAGTTGGGAAAGAGAGTGGGTGGCACCTGTCAAGAGTAGTGGGGGAGAGATGCAAGAGACAAGAGTAGTGGGGGAGAGATGCAAGAGACAAGAGTAGTGGGGGAGAGATGCAAGAGACAAGAGTAGTGGGGGAGAGATGCAAGAGACAAGAGTAGTGGGGGAGAGATGCAAGAGACAAGAGTAGTGGGGGAGAGATGCAAGAGACAAGAGTAGTGGGGGAGAGATGCAAGAGACAAGAGTAGTGGGGGAGAGATGCAAGAGACAAGAGCAGTGGGGGAGAGATGCAAGAGACAAGAGTAGTGGGGGAGAGATGCAAGAGACAAGAGTAGTGGGGGAGAGATGCAAGAGACAAGAGTAGTGGGGGAGAGATGCAAGAGACAAGAGTAGTGGGGGAGAGATGCAAGAGACAAGAGCAGTGGGGGAGAGATGCAAGAGACAAGAGTAGTGGGGGAGAGATGCAAGAGACAAGAGTAGTGGGGGAGAGATGCAAGAGACAAGAGTAGTGGGGGAGAGATGCAAGAGACAAGAGTAGTGGGGGAGAGATGCAAGAGACAAGAGTAGTGGGGGAGAGATGCAAGAGACAAGAGGGAGATGAAGAGAGGCATTACCATTCCAGACATGGGGAGTCTGGAATGGCCAAATGATCACAAAATCACATCCACAGAAGGTCCTATTCGACATTTCAACCATGATGCATGTTAACAAATACAAACAAACGTGAGTATGTATGAGGTGGGGAGACAGTCTGGAATGACCAAGTCTACAGAATAGGCTTACCCAACCCCAAAATAAACATCAAGGTAGTCTAGGTCTATTAATAGATCTATGCTTAAAGTCTTGAATGAAAAAACTGAAGACCTACAGTACCAGTCAAAAGTTTGGACACACCTACTCATTCCAGGGTTTCTTTATTTATTACTATTTTCAACATCAAAACATCAAAACTATGAAAGACATCAAAACTATGAAATAACACACATGGAATCACATAGTAACCAAAAGAGGGTTAAACAAATCAAAATACATGTTATATTTGAGATTCTTCAAAATAGCCACCCTTTGCCGTAATGACAGTTCTGCACATGCATTCTCTCAGCCAAGAACCCCATTGTGGTTCATTTGATCTGCAACTGATTGAATAGAGGCCCAAATCTTAAAACCAAGGTGGGCCAAGGCATGACGAGTCACTTGGCTATAACCAAGGTGGGCCAGGGCATGACGAGTCACTTGGCTATAACCAAGGTGGGCCAGGGCATGACGAGTCACTTGGCTAATGCCAAGGTGGACCAAGGCCTGACGAGTCACTTGGCTATAACCAATGCGGGCCAAGGATTGACGAGTCACTTGGCTATAACCAAGGTGGGCCAGGGCATGACGAGTCACTTGGCTATAACCAATGCGGGCCAAGGATTGACGAGTCACTTGGCTATAACCAAGGTGGGCCAAGGCCTGATTATTTTTTTGGCTATAACCAAGGTGGGCCAAGGCCTGACGAGTCACTTGGCTATAACCAAGGTGGGCCAAGGCCTGACGAGTCACTTGGCTATAACCAAGGTGGGCCAAGGCCTGACGAGTCACTTGGCTATAACCAAGGTGGGCCAAGGCCTGACGAGTCACTTGGCTATAACCAAGGTGGGCCAAGGCCTGACGAGTCACTTGGCTATAACCAAGGTGGGCCAAGGCCTGATGAGTCACTTGGCTATAACCAAGGTGGGCCAAGGCCTGATGAGTCACTTGGCTATAACCAAGGTAGGTCAAGGCCTGATTAGTTATTTGGCCTGTTCTAGTCATGCAAATGGGGCACCAGCACACCGCCGGAACCCGGAGTGTTTGAGTAAGCTAAACTAGATAGCTGCATTTGCTAACTAAGTAAGTGAAACTGAAAGTTAAAAAAAAAAGGCAAAATTTCTCTCTCCATCTCTTTCTTGCTTCTCCTTTATTTTGGAAGAAATTAAATTGTTCAAAATTGTTCATCTATTCTCTTTCTCTCTCTTTGAGTCAACTACTCATCACATTTTATGCACTGCAGTGCTAGCTATCTGTAGCTTATGCTTTCAGTACTAGATTGATTCTCTGATACTTTGATTGGGTGGACAACATGTCAATTCATGCAGCAAAGACCTCTGACAGGTTGTAGGACGTCCTCCGGATGTTGTCATAATTCCCGTGTAAGTCTATGGAATTGGGTGAAAACCATGAGCCTTCTAGGTTTTGTATTGAAGTCAATGTACCGAGAGGAGGACGGCAGCTAGCTGTCCTCCGGCTACACCATGGTGCTACAGAGTTCTGTTGAGGCTATTGTAGATCGAATCTATTATTTGGTGACGTGAACATATTTAGTATAGTTTTAGCTAAAAAGGTTAACTTTTTTAATGTTTTACCATTTTATTTTCATTAAAAATGGTCCAACCGTCCAACCAACTCTGTACCAGTACAGAGTCGATGAGCAGGGCTATGAGGTAATTGAGGTTTATATGGACATATACTGTATGGAAGGATAAAGGGATAAAGTAACTAGGCAACAGGATAGATAATAAACAGTACCAGCAGCGTATGTGATGAGTCAAAAGAGTTAGTGCAAAAAGGATCAATACAGATAGTTAAATAATTAACCAATAGCTACCCGGACTAACTATTTATCAGTCTATGGCCTGGGGGTAGAAGCTCTTTAGGGTCCTGTTGGTGGCAGACTTGCTACATCGGTACCGCTTGCTGTACAGTAGCAGAGAGAACAGTCTATGACTTGGGTGGCTTGAGTCTTTGAACATTTTTAGGGCCTTCCTCTGACATCGCCTGGTATAGAGGTCCTGTATGGCAGGGAGCTTGGCCCCATTGATATACTGGGCTGTATACATTACCCTCTGTGGTGTGCGGACCATTGCTCCGAGACTGCCTGGCAGCTCCCAGGGGACTGTGGCGCAGAATAAAAAGCACCCATGGAGAAAGCCATGTGATTGAACTTCCATCAACTTTCTATAGCAGTGGTCACCAACCGGTTGATCGTGATCGACTGGTTGATCTCCAAGGCATTCCTAGTCGATCCCCAAACATTTCTGTAAAAAACCCAACGATAAAGCTTTGTGTTCCTATTGTTTTTATTTGTTTTGGTTGGCGGTAGGTGCACCTGATTCAGCTGCCCTGCGCGCAGGGTAGGCCAACTGTTGCCATTTTGAAACATTTCAGGTGTCTGAAGCTAGAGGCTCTGTCTTCCCAGTGGGCCCAGAGAGCAAATCAAGTGCACTATAGCTCAGATTACCGTGTCTGTAGTAACGTAGCAGACATACAAGAACGTAATAGCAAAGTTGATACTGTGAGATTTCAAAACATTGAAAACCATGACTAGAGAGAACTGTCAACAAATACAGCAAAGAACTACTCAGCACTGTCAACACTTTGTATTCAACACTTTTATAAGCCATGAAATGCGAGTTCTTCCTATTTCCACTCAGCGCTACAACAAACACTGCAGCAGTAATGAATGAGGAGGAAAGTCTATAGGCCTTCTTGTTATTTTTAGCAGTTTGGGTATATTTTACGTCAAGGAATATTTCACTTTCTCTGTTCATAAGAGTAACAACATGAATTTGTACATAAGGCAGAAATAATGAGGTGCGACTCCAGTTTCACCATCAGCTGAAACACAGTGTCTCTTTGTGGTCAGTGTCAGTGGAGGAAAGGGAGAGCAGAGGGATGTTGAGAGACGACCCTAAGTCTGCTGCTCTCTCCCTCCACTGAGACTGACCCTCAGTCTGCTGCTCTTCCTCTCCACTGAGACTGACCCTCAGTCTGCTGCTCTTCCTCTCCACTGAGACTGACCCTCAGTCTGCTGCTCTTCCTCTCCACTGAGACTGACCATCGGATGCAGGCACCATCAGCCCAGTGAAATAAAAAATGTAAGCAAATTATTTAAATGTATGATCACTCAGCTGTGATCAAATAATACAACAAACGGATCTATTACCGGTCTGATCATATAGCCTACCTCAAATTTACAAATGGCCTGAACAACAATACAAGATAATATATTGGACATATAACTTACTGCACAAACCTCATTGCTTCAGTACTGTTTCCAATTAGTTCATGTGCATAGGCTTACGCTTTGTAAGTCGTGTTAAAAAGAAATCTGAGCAGTAAATCTCATCTTGCATTTTGACTCAAAAAGTGATCTTGACTCGGAAAAGGTTGGTGACCACTGTTATAGAGCTTTCCCTGTTAACACTATCAACATTTCCCTTTACTGTGGCAATTGTGATTGAATCAATACACTATTAACCACTTTCAATGTAACATACCGAAACAAATTAACTATGCAAGAGATTGTGCTGTAGGCAGAACGCATGGGAGTAGGATTCTATTGCATTGACATGCACAACTCAGCCCGTACTCTACACATACCGGTGCAGCATAACCAGAGCTGTAGTAGGCCTATATGCAAATAGACTCTTGCCATATATAGATCTATGCCATTTACTTTGAACTGGACTGTGTTTACAGCATGAGCAGTCATGAGTAGATGCATTATTTTTGTTCGTATCTGTTGCTAGTTAGTGAGATATTAGCCCAGTTATAGATCATTTGTAGTCAGCAATAGGGGAGTGTCTCACAACCTGTCTCCCAACCTCAGAGTTTCTGGAATGTGAACTACACTAGCACAGTCCTCCCCGGAACCCTCAGGATGCTCAGCACAAAATTGCTGCCCTAATTGGAAAAGATTGTTGACAGAAGCTGGAGTCACAGAGCCACTTAATGGTGTAGGCAGGCAGCCGCTGGATCAGAGTTTGAACATCTACTGCACCTGCATGGAAAGAGCCTTTAAGATGGATGACAGCAGCCAGCAGAAGCCCTGTTGTGGGACCGGGGGCCCACAGTGATGCTGTGCTCAAAGTGTAGCTGGGAGGGAATGAGAGATAGAAGGAGGGGAGCTCTGATGAAAGGAAAAGAATGAAAGGGGTAGTGTCGCTTTTCTCTAATGGAAGAAAGTGGATGGAAGGCGCTAGAGTGGTGTCAGCTCGGCTGCTGTGGCGAGAAACATTTTGAAATAGGTTTGAAGTGTGTTATGTGATGTGGTCCCGTTGAACATGGCAAAAGGTCCAGAGTTGGGTTGGAGACTAATACAAGTAGCAGGTAGAAAGGAAGATATTATACAGCAGGGTGATGCAGTGCCTTGCAAAAGTATTCATCCCCCTTGGTGTTTTTTCCTATTTTGTAACATTACAACCTGTAATTTAAATGGATTTTTATTGGATTTCATATAATGGACATACACAAAATAGTCCAAATTGGTGAAGTGAAATGAAAAAAATTACTTGTTTCAAAAAATTGACAAGGGAAAAGTAGTGTGTGCATATGTATTCACCTCCTTTGCTATGAAGCGCCTAAATAAGACCTGGTGCAACCAATTACCTTCAGAAGTCACATAATTAGTTAAATAAAGTCCACCTGTGTGCAATCTAAGTGTCACATGATCTCATATCTGTTCCTAAAGGCCCCAGAGTCTGCAACACCATTAATCAAGTTGCACCATGAAGACCAAGGAGCTCTCCAAACAGGTCAAGGACAAAGTTGTGGAGAAGTACAGGGTTGGGTTATAAAAAAAATCTGAAACTTTCAACATCCCACGGAGCACCATTAAATCCATTAGTAAAAAAATGCATAGAATATGGCACCACAACAAACCTGCCAAGAGAGGGCCAACCCACCAAAACTCACGGTCCAGGCAAGGAAGGCATTAATCAGAGAGGCAACAAAAAGACCAAAGATAACCCTGAAGGAGCTGCAAAGTTCCACAGCGGAGATTGGAGTAACTGTCCATAGGACCACTTTAAGCCGTACACTCCACAGAGCTGGGCTTTACTGAAGAGTAACCAGAAAAAAAGACATTGCTTAAAGAGAAAATAAGAAAACACTTTTGGTGTTCGCCCAAAGGCATGTGGGAGACTCCCCAAACATATGGGAGAAGGTACTCTGGTTAGATGAGACTAAAATGTAGCTTTTTTGGCCATCAAGGGAAATGCTATATCTGGCACAAACCCAACATCTCTCATCACCTCGAGAACACCATCATGCTGTGGGGATGCTTTTCATCGGCAGGAACTGGGAAACTGGTCAGAATTTAAGAAATTATGGATGGCGCTAAATTCAGTCTTCCAGAGATTTGAGACTGGAACGGAGGTTCCCCTTCCAGCAGGACAGTGACCCTAAGCATACTGCTAAAGCAACACTCGAGTGGTTTAAGGAAAAACATTTAAATGTCTTGAAATGGCCTGTACACCAGCTATTTAAAGGAGCTGGAGCAGTTTGCCTTGAAGAATGGGCAAAAATCCCAGTGGCTAGATGTGCCAAGCCTATAGAGACATACCCCAAGAGACATGCAGCTGTAATTTCTGCAAAAGGTGGCTCTACAATGTACTGACCTTGGGGGGTTGAACAGTTGTGCACGCTCCAATTTTCAGTTTTTTCGTCTTATTTCTTGTTTGTTTCACCCCCAAAATATTTTGCATCTTCAAAATGGTAGGTATGTTGTGTACATCAAATGACACAAAGCCCCCAAAATACATTTGAATTCCAAGTTGTAAGGCAACAAAATACGAAAAATGCCAATGGGGGTGAATACTTTCGCAAGCCACTGTTCTTTCAATTCCCCATCCATGGGGAGACAGCAATATCTAACTTTCAACATCTTATTCTGCACAGTGTCAGTAGCCTGTCATCTCAACAACTTATTCTGCCCAGTGTCAGTATCTTCTCATCTCAACATCTTACTCTGCCCAGTGTCAGTATCTTCTCATCTCAACATCTTACTCTGCCCAGTGTCAGTATCTTCTCATCTCAACATCTTACTCTGCCCACTGTCAGTATCTTCTCATCTCAACATCTTACTCTGCCAAGTGTCAGTATCTTCTCATCTCAACATCTTACTCTGCCCAGTCTCAGTATCTTCTCATCTCAACATCTTACTCTGCCCAGTGTCATTATCTTCTCATCTCAACATCTTACTCTGTCCAGTGTCAGTATCTTCTCATCTCAACATCTTACTCTGCCCAGTGTCAGTATCTTCTCATCTCAACATCTTACTCTGCCCAGTGTCAGTATCTTCTCATCTCAACATCTTACTCTGCCCAGTGTCAGTATCTTCTCATCTCAACATCTTACTCTGCCCAGTGTCAGTAGCATCTCATATCAAGTAGCTGATAGATGATAGATACTATATATAATGTTCAAAAAATGTATCTTGCTGTCAGTTCCTAAGATTGGCTTTGAATTACATTTTGATTCACACTTCAAAGCAGATAATCCTCCCAGAAATCCTCATTGTCCTAAATCTTTAGGTCTTCGTTGTGTGCCTTTCTGTCATCCAGAATCCTCTTATTTTCCGCTGAACAGACTGAGGAGTGTTGAGGCCGTACTCAACACCAGTAAGCTCTTCACAAGGACCAGATTGTGTCATGTAATGGAAGAAAATATCCCTCAATGATATCTTTATCATATTTCAATGTATTCGCAACTTAAGATGAATTAGAGACGTGCTACATTTGAAATAGCTGAAAGGTATCACTAGCCTGGTTCTGGATCTGTTTGTGCTGTCTTGCATACTCTGATAGTTATGCCAGACAGGAGAGCACTCAGAGATCTGGGACCAGGCTATGATGTTACCTCCATAACTGTTCAAGTGAAATGACAAACATTACTGGATTCAACCATAACAGTTCGATAATATGAGCCATAAAATGTTCACCAACAAAAAAGAAAAACAACCAAAAAAAGACCTGACTTTCCATCAACACATTGCGATATTCTCCCAAGGTATCAAACATGCTGTCCTCTCAGCCCTTCAAAACTCCTACATACCAAACATGCTGTCCTCTCAGCCCTTCAATAATCCTACATACCAAACATGCTGTCCTCTCAGCCCTTCAATACTCCTACACACCAAACCTGCTGTCCTCTCAGCCCTTCAATACTCCTACACACCAAACATGCTGTCCTCTCAGCCCTTCAATACTCCTACACACCAAACCTGCTGTCCTCTCAGCCCTTCAATACTCCTACACACCAAACATGCTGTCCTCTCAGCCCTTCAATACTCCTACACACCAAACATGCTGTCCTCTCAGCCCTTCAATACTCCTACATACCAAACATGCTGTCCTTTCAGCCCTTCAATACTCCTACACACCAAACATGCTGTCCTTTCAGCCCTCTTGGCATTCTCTCAACCAGCCTCAAAAGAATGCTTTACCAACAGTCTTGAAGGAGTTCCCATGTATGCTGAGCACTTGTTGGCTGCTTTTCCTTCACTCTGGGGTTCAACTCATCCCAAATCATCTCAATTGGGTTGAGGTCGGGTGATTTTGGAGGCCAGGTCATCTGATGCAGCACTCCATCACTCTCCTCTTGGTCAAATATAGTGTTTTGGGTCATTCTTATGTTGAAAAACAAATTATAGTCCCACTAAGCACAAACCAGATGGAATGGCATATCGTTGCAGAATGCTGTGGTAGCCATGCTGGTTAAGTGTGCCTTGAATTCTAAATAAATCACAGACAGTGTCACCAGCAAAGCACCCCCACACCATCACACCTCCTCCTTCGTGCTTCAGGGTGGGAACCACACATGCAGAGGTTATCAGTTCACCTACTCTGCGTCTCACAAAGACACAGCGGTTGGAACCAAAAATCTCAGATTTGGACACATCAATCCAAAGGACAGATTTCCACCGGTCTAATGTCCATTGCTCATGCTCATGTTTAACACTTTTTTGGTTAATACATGATTCCTTATGTGTTATTTCATTGTTTTGAAGTGTTCACTGTAATTCTACAATGTAGAAAAGAGTAAAAATTAAGAAAAACCCTGGAATGAGTAGGTGTGTCCAAACATTTGTTTGGTACTGTATATATATATTGGACCATTCATTCTGCTCTCTGACTGAGTCATGATAATAGCTATTTTTCCTGACTTGACAACCCTCTGACTGAAGCCTTCATCTCACCCTGTTGGTGATGCTGTCACCATGGTGATGCACAACAGGAGGGGGTCTAAGTACCACTTTCATCGCCATCAGGGGGGGAAGAGATACAGTACCTCCCACACCAGAGATACTGTTGTCACACCGCCCTCCCTCGTCTGTAGAGACGGGAAATGAGATGATGAACAGTCTGAATTGTTCTCCACCACGACCATGGCGATGGGAAGGAAGCCATGATCTGAACACGTCTGAGACTGTGCAGGTCATGTCAGGTCATGACTCATTAACACTGAAGAGTTTTATAGAGAGGCTAGTCAGCGTCATATTAGACAAGGCCAATAGCCACACTCCTTATTATATACAGCACTGTAGAATGTAGAATGCTGCTAGAGGCATAGAGACGGCCTAGACAGTCCTCCATATTCTGAAGCATTAGGCTATCCATTATCGGAGGAACACATGACACCCTCGCAAACTGAGGTTTCAACCCCACTCCCTCACGTAATGTTAACTGTGCTGTCACAGAATAACGTGACACATGGAGCCCCCCCCGGGAGTCACATGACTGACAGCAGGGTCATCCAACCAGGGTCATCACACTGCTCCCCTCAGGTACTGTAGCCCATGGACAGCACAGCACAGTCCTGCCCGTTGGGCGAGGGGGGGGGGGGGGGGGGGGCGTCTGAATCTAACGACATTGAATCAATACAGTCATCCATCATGCTAAGTGACAGGGTGACACTTTAACGGGGACTTCAGGGCTCTCCTGTGGTGCCTGCTTACTGTCTGATGAGAGCAGGTCAGATGACAGGGACGGACGTATTAGGATCATCCAAGGCCTGGGTTATGGGGACACGCATTACAGTGCAATGCATTGGCCATAGACAAGAGTAACTATAGTGACAGTAGAATAACCCGTCTAGGAATAACTATAATTTTCCTATTTGATAATTACACTGTAATTAGTACACTGTAATTAGTACATGGTATTTAGTACACTGTAATTAGTACACTGTAATATAAAGTGTTACCATCTATTCTGTACCTGTCCAAAATGAGCGAGTCTATATTTTTCCTATGGGGTTCATATGTGGACAAACCTGTTTTACTTGCCTCAAACTTTTGACTGATATATGGATGTGTTTGTGTTCTTGACGTTTTCAATCCAAATTATTGTTACCCTCTCCTTTGGTAGTTATATAGAAAAACAATTCAAACCCACGTGCTTACAGGCTTGGTGGAGGATCTATACGTTGTGTCATAGTGTGATGATGTATGGATAGGATTTATAGGCCTGCTGGATTTTATATGTGATGGATTTATGTGGATTGAATAACTTTGAATTACAGTACAACACTCCACATGCCTACAATATGACATCATCAGCATACTGCAAGTTGATATTCACGTCATAATAAGGAATTCCCATCGACCACGCCCACAAATTGGGGGAAAACAAATATTCTTTCCCTTTGACCCCCCATTGTAAAAGAGTCAACCTCGTCGTCGATTTTATTGTTATACCGAAAATAACAAAACATTCCATAAAGCTGTTGTGTTGTTTAATGTAACCATGTCAAATATCCCGACCTACGGTTCACAATGCTCTCACGTAGGGAAGTAGAGCCTGCAGGGAGCTTTGAAACAGGAAAGTGGTAAATGTGGGGACCTGGTGTTCAACTACACGTAGCTGTGTGTGTGGAAAACATTTCATCACATTAGAGACATTTATTATTTTATTTTATTGAATTTGACCCCCTTTTTCTCGCCAATTACGTGGTATACAATTGTTAGTAGTTACTATCTTGTCTCATCGCTACAACTCCCGTACGGGCTCGGGAGAGACGAAGGTCAAAAGCCATGCTTCCTCCGAAACACAACCCAACCAAGCCGCACTGCTTCTTAACACAGCGCTCCTCCAACCTGGAATCCAGCCGCACCAATGTGCCGGAGGTAACACTGTGCACCTGGTTAGCGTGCACTGCTCCCGGCCCGCCACAGGAGTCGCTAGTGCGTGATGAGACAAGGATATCCCTAGAATACAGTATATACATATGAAATGGGTAAAACAGGATGGCCTTCCCTAGAATGCTGTATATACATATGAAATGGGTAAAACAGGATGGCCTTCACTAGAATACTGTATATACATATGAAATGGGTAAAACAGGATGGCCTTCACTAGAATACTGTATATACATATGAAATGGGTAAAACAGGATGGCCTTCACTAGAATACTGTATATACATATGAAATGGGTAAAACAGAATGGCCTTCACTAGAATACTGTATATACATATGAAATGGGTAAAACAGGATGGCCTTCACTAGAATACTGTATATACATATGAAGTGGGTAAAACAGCATGCTCACTGATCCGTGGCTTCTAAGGTTTTTCCCTGTATAAGACAGACCACAAGGACATTTCAACATGTAAATAACATTGGTGGACATGCAGGTCATTTCAACCCTTGATCTTAAATCTTTGTATGTAAACATTATTAAAGTGACCAGTGTTCCATTATTAAAGTGACCAGTGTTCCATGACTATGTACATAGGTCAGCAACCTCTAAGGTGAATGGTAGAGTAACCGGGTGGTAGCCGTTTAGTGGCGCTGACTAAAGTTCAGGTAAAAGTGGATGATTCGGATGCACATCGGTGTTTGTGCTTCTGAATAAATCCTGGGGAAACAAATATGGAACGTGGACGTCCATTTTGCCAAGCAATCATGTTTTGATTTGTTTGCATGTCTGCTGGGTGGATGGAGGTGCCTAATTCACTTTGATTGGAGTTTACGGTCAATGAATGATGAGTATTTGTGAAAATGCTACCGGTTGTCCTTCGGCAGACGCTGGTTGGCTAGCTGCCATCCGAGCTGGCCCCTGGCTGCATGTTGATTCATTTGACTTTGTTTTCGTCTAGCGGTACTTTGAGTAGTGGGACAAATAGCGTACTTCATACTGCCAGTTAACTCTCTAAATCATACGCTAGCCTAGTATCATGACTAGGAGGGAGTGGATGTGATGTTAGACCACACTGTTAGATTGGTGATCAACTCTCTCGTCAACTTAGTTAAATAAAGGTGATATAAAAAGCTTGAGTGTAAACAAACACACACAGATGCTTGCACACACACACACACACACAAACAAACACAGATGCATGCACCCACACATGCACGCAAATACACACACACCCACACACACCAGTGGAGGTTCCTCAGAGGAAGAGGAGGACCATCCTCCTCAGTGAATTTCATAAAAATAAAAGAGTAAAACATTATAAAAATGATCCCAACTTCTTAAGTAGTACTTTCAAATATTTTTACACATGTACTTTACACCACTGCAGCTACCCATACTTGGTATTTTCAATGGTGATATTTTATCTTTTCCACCCCGTCCAGTTGGTGGCGTTGTTGCACTACCTTTTTGTTTTCTACAATAAAAACACCAGTGAAGAAGAAAAAAATAACAAACCCTGTCTGTCTTGTTGAGCTTTGATGCAGATTTTCTATCTGATAGCAGTGGAGGCTCCTCAGGGGAGAAAGGGGAGGACCATGCTCAGTGAATATTTAAAAAGTAATCCTTTTTAGATAAATCTATACTAAATATATTCACATCACCAAATAATTGATTATAAGGCACTGTTTTGCAATGAAGGTCTACAGTAATGTCAACAGGTGTAACCGGAGGAGAGCTAGCTTCCGTCCTCCTCTGAGTACATTGACTTCAATACAAAACCTTGGAGGGACATGGTTCCCTCCTCCTTCCATAGACTTACACAGTCATTATTACAACTTTCGGAGGACATCCTCAAACCTATCAGAGCTCTTGCAGCATGTTGTCCAGCCAATCATAGAATGAATGTAGTACTGAAAGTATTACCCACAGCTAGCTAACACTGCAGTGCATAAAATGTGATGAGTAGCTGACTCAAAGAGAGAGAAAGACAATAACTGATTTCTTCAAAAATGAAGGAGAAGTATGCGAGAGATAGCTAGATAGAGTGAGAGAGCGAGAGATTGCTATATTTCAGGGGGGGGGGGGGTCACTTTCACTTAGCTACTTAGCTAGCAAAAGCAGCTAACCGGACAGTTTAACCTACTGAAACACCCGGCTCAAACAGAGGGATGCTATGTTAGCTAGCTGGCTATGACTATCCAACACAACACTGGAACTCTTCAGAGTCAAGGTAAGCTTTTGGTTTTACTAATTTATTGCCATGGGGCCCGCCGGTGTTAGTGCTAAACTGCCTACTGACTGTACACTGGAACGTTACTGTGTGATTGTAGCGGTTTTACTAACGTGTTAGTTCTATTAGCTATGTTGACTATGACGTTGGATTAGCTAATATGGGGACAACGATGTAGGCTGTGTGTTACAGGTTATGATATGGTTTGGCTTGTGAAGGTTTTTTCGCCTGGTCACCTACAGCTGATGTGTTGTGCACTGAAGTCCACAAGTGAAGGGAAAAGGTGAGAAGAGGAGAGCGCGTAGATGCGAGAAGGAATACAACGTGGCTGTTATGAAAGAGCATCTTGTGATCATGGGTGTATTCATTCCCGCTGATTCTGTTGTGAAATGTTTCTTAAACAGAAGCAAACGAAACAAAACGGGAATAAACATACCTGGATTTGTCCAAAAGAAACTCTTGTTTGCATGTGTTAGGCTAATGATTACAGGCAACAGTGTCCATGTGTCACTGTCTGTCACCTTAAGCTTTTCTCTCGACCTGTGTGCACCTACGATGTAAACTTTCAGTCATAGGCTGGGTTGTAGCAACCTCATGATGGGTAAAGGAAGAATTTGAGTATCATGTAGTAGCCTAAACCTATCGATGTTACATTGAACTGGTTGAATGGGATATGAATGAGAGTCATCCAATATGCTGTAATAGAAATAAGACTCATGAAAAAAAAAATCATCCTACCTCATCTTAAACTGCACCGACCGCCACTGACATACACACACACACACACACACACACACACACACACACACACACACACACACACACACACACACACACACACACACACACACACACACACACACACACACACACACACACACACACACACACACACACACACACAGAGACTGAAACTATATTTTCAAACGTCAAGAATGTCTCTTTGTATCAGATCTCTGGGGAAATTATAATATTACAAGGCACATTAGTCCACTTCTAAAATGGTGGCTCTCGACTCTAATGCAGGCCTGGGCAATTATTTTCCATGGGGAGGGACACATTACAATATATTTTTGCCATTGCAGGCCAGAATCATAGTATATAAGTTTATGCATCATGTGCAAATATATTTTTTACCTTTATTTAACTAGTCATTTTCAATGACAGCCTAGGAGCAGTGGGTTAACAGCCTTGTCAGCTCAGGGATTCGATCTTGCAACCTTTCAGTTACTAGTCCAATGCTCTAACCACTAGGCTACCTGCCAACCCATGACTGTGACTGTGTTGACAGATGTATCTACTGTAAATCACATCCAGCTATACTTCCTTTTTACTTTTTTAACATGCACAGAAATAAACTCCATCCATGTTCTCCTTTTGGTAGGTATTTTCATTATTAAACATGCAATGAACTGCGCGGAAGGAAAAGTACACTGTGCATTCAGCAACTCGGACAGAACTCTTGTTAACGGGTTGCACAAAAACACAAGAAAGATAGAGAGCTCAACATTACATTTAAACTAGTCAATCAGTGTGAGGAGTGAAGTCTCTGATGGGCTTTGACTAGAGCAGTGAAGTCAGGTATAGTTTCTGACATCGCTATGCGCAGGATTGTTGATCTGTGCCTTGACTTGTTATATTTCATCAATGAAAAGTACGAAAAGTACGAACATCTTCTGAGCATGACTCCTAATCTTTGGAAAGTTTTGTTCATTGAGAGATGCATAGAACCTCGTCAGTGACATTGTTTTGAATAGTTCTCCAATCACTGCATCAGACTGAAGGTCAATAAGCTCAAGTTGCAGGTCAGTGGGAGCGTTATCCACATTGAAGGTGAAAGGAGAGGAAACCAACAGCATGTCATTTTCCAACACTTTGAAATCCTCAAAATGATGAGAAAACTCACCGTTCAAAGCACGCAGCAGCGATATATACTTCTCCTGCTGATCATCTGAAAAGGAACAGACTAGTAGTGTCAGAAGGTCATCTGATAGGGAACAGACTAGTAGTGTCAGAAGGTGGGTGAGATTGTTGTCATCTGATAGGGAACAGACTAGTAGTGTCGGAAGGTGGGTGAGATTGTTGTCATCTGATAGGGAACAGACTAGTAGTGTCAGAAGGTGGGTGAGATTGTTGTCATCTGATAGGGAACAGACTAGTAGTGTCGGAAGGTCATCTGATAGGGAACAGACTAGTAGTGTCAGAAGGTGGGTGAGATTGTTGTCATCTGATAGGGAACAGACTAGTAGTGTCAGAAGGTGGGTGAGATTGTTGTCATCTGATAGGGAACAGACTGGTAGTGTCAGAAGGTCATCTGATAGGGAACAGACTAGTAGTGTCGGAAGGTGGGTGAGATTGTTGTCATCTGATAGGGAACAGACTAGTAGTGTCAGAAGGTGGGTGAGATTGTTGTCATCTGATAGGGAACAGACTAGTAGTGTCAGAAGGTCATCTGATAGGGAACAGACTAGTAGTGTCAGAAGGTGGGTGAGATTGTTGTCATCTGATAGGGAACAGACTAGTAGTGTCAGAAGGTGGGTGAGATTGTTGTCATCTGATAGGGAACAGACTGGTAGTGTCAGAAGGTCATCTGATAGGGAACAGACTAGTAGTGTCGGAAGGTGGGTGAGATTGTTGTCATCTGATAGGGAACAGACTAGTAGTGTCAGAAGGTCATCTGATAGGGAACAGACTAGTAGTGTCAGAAGGTGGGTGAGATTGTTGTCATCTGATAGGGAACAGACTAGTAGTGTCAGAAGGTGGGTGAGATTGTTGTCATCTGATAGGGAACAGACTAGTAGTGTCAGAAGGTCATCTGATAGGGAACAGACTAGTAGTGTCAGAAGGTGGGTGAGATTGTTGTCATCTGATAGGGAACAGACTAGTAGTGTCAGAAGGTGGGTGAGATTGTTGTCATCTGATAGGGAACAGACTGGTAGTGTCAGAAGGTCATCTGATAGGGAACAGACTAGTAGTGTCGGAAGGTGGGTGAGATTGTTGTCATCTGATAGGGAACAGACTAGTAGTGTCAGAAGGTCATCTGATAGGGAACAGACTAGTAGTGTCAGAAGGTGGGTGAGATTGTTGTCATCTGATAGGGAACAGACTAGTAGTGTCAGAAGGTGGGTGAGATTGTTGTCATCTGATAGGGAACAGACTGGTAGTGTCAGAAGGTCATCTGATAGGGAACAGACTAGTAGTGTCGGAAGGTGGGTGAGATTGTTGTCATCTGATAGGGAACAGACTAGTAGTGTCAGAAGGTGGGTGAGATTGTTGTCATCTGATAGGGAACAGACTAGTAGTGTCGGAAGGTGGGTGAGATTGTTGTCATCTGATAGGGAACAGACTAGTAGTGTCAGAAGGTGGGTGAGATTGTTGTCATCTGATAGGGAACAGGACTAGTAGTGTCAGAAGGTCATCTGATAGGGAACAGACTAGTAGTGTCGGAAGGTGGGTGAGATTGTTGTCATCTGATAGGGAACAGACTAGTAGTGTCAGAAGGTGGGTGAGATTGTTGACATCTGATAGGGAACAGACTAGTAGTGTCGGAAGGTGGGTGAGATTGTTGACATCTGATAGGGAACAGACTAGTAGTGTCAGAAGGTGGGTGAGATTGTTGACATCTGATAGGGAACAGACTAGTAGTGTCAGAAGGTGGGTGAGATTGTTGACATCTGATAGGGAACAGACTAGTAGTGTCGGAAGGTGGGTGAGATTGTTGTCATCTGATAGGGAACAGACTAGTAGTGTCAGAAGGTGGGTGAGATTGTTGACATCTGATAGGGAACAGACCAGTAGTGTTCAGAAGGTGGGTGAGATTGTTGTCATCTGATAGTGAACAGACTAGTAGTGTCAGAAGGTAGGTGAGATTGTTGTCATCTGATAGGGAACATACTAGTAGTGTCGGAAGGTCATCTGATAGGGAACAGACTAGAATTGTCAGAAGGTGGGTGAGATTGTTGTCATCTGATAGTGAACAGACTAGTAGTGTCAGAAGGTAGGTGAGATTGTTGTCAAATGATAGGGAACAGACTAGTAGTGTCAGAAGGTCATCTGAAAGGGAACAGACTAGTAGTGTCGGAAGATGGGTGAGATTGTTGTCATCTGATAGGGAACAGACTAGTAGTGTCAGAAGGTGGGTGAGATTGTTGTCATCTGATAGGGAACAGACTAGTAGTGTCAGAAGGTGGGTGAGATTGTTGTCATCTGATAGGGAACAGACTAGTAGTGTCAGAAGGTGGGTGAGATTGTTGTCATCTGATAGGGAACAGACTAGTAGTGTCGGAAGATGGGTGAGATTGTTGTCATCTGATAGGGAACAGACTAGTAGTGTCGGAAGATGGGTGAGATTGTTGTCATCTGATAGGGAACAGACTAGTAGTGTCAGAAGGTGGATGAGATTGTTGTCATCTGATAGGGAACAGACTAGTAGTGTAGGAAGGTCATCTGATAGGGAACAGGACTAGTAGTGTCAGAAGGTCATCTGATAGGGAACAGACTAGTAGTGTCAGAAGGTCATCTGATAGGGAACAGGACTAGTAGTGTCAGAAGGTCATCTGATAGGGAACAGACTAGTAGTGCCGGAAGGTGGGTGAGATTGTTGTCATCTGATAGGGAACAGACTAGTAGTGTCAGAAGGTCATCTGATAGGGAACAGACTAGTAGTGCCGGAAGGTGGGTGAGATTGTTGTTATCTGAAAAGGAACAGACTAGTAGTGTCAGAAGGTGGGTGAGATTGTTGGCTTCTACTTCAAATCAAACATTTTTTGTCACATGCTCCGAATACAACAAGTGTAGACCTTACTGTGAAATGCCGAATACAACAAGTGTAGACCTTACTGTGAAATGCTGAATACAATAAGTGTAGACCTTACTGTGAAATGCTTACTTACAAGCCCTTAACAAACAGTTCAGTTCAAGAAGAGTTAAGAAAATATTTACCAAATAAACTAAAGTAGAAAATTATAAAAAGCAAAACAATAATGAGGCTATATACAGGGGGTACCGGTACTGAGTCAGTGTACGGGGTACAGGTTAGAGGTCATTTGTACATGTAGGTAGGGGTGAAGTGACTATGCATAGACAATAAACAGCGAGTAGCAGCGTACAACACAAATGGAGTGTGTGGGCGGGTGATGTGGACACCAAGGAACTTGAAACTCTCGACCCGCTCCACTACAGCCCCGTTGATGTTAATGGGGGCCTGTTCGGCTTGCCTTTTCCTGTAGTTCTCACCAGTTCTCTGACCGCCTCCCTATAGTCTCTTCATTGTCGGTGATCAGGCCTACCACTGTTGTGTCGTCAGCAAACTTAATGATGGTGTTGGAGTCGTGTTTGGCCACGCAGTCGTGGGTGAACAGGGAGTACAGGAGGGGACTAAGTACACATCCCTGAGGGGCCCCAGTGTTGAGGATCAGCATGGCAGACGTGTTGTTGCCTACCCTTACCACCTGGGGGCGGGCTGTCAAAAAGTTTTGCGAAAAGTCCTTGCTGCTTTTGCAACTGAGAAAGCAACTCTTTCGATGCACTTGCCCTCTGCTCAGAAGACATATTCCTATATTTCTCTGCATGCTTTGTCTGGAAGTGTCGGGACAAGTTGTAGTCTTCAAGACAGCGATGCTCTCTTTGCAACTAAGCACACAGCTTTGTCCACTCTTGCTGGAACACCCTACATTCATTGTCTACTTTCCATTTCTTAGAAATGTTTTGAAAAACGATTTTTTGCGCAATTTCTACCAAGCTAATATTTGTAATTGTGACGTGTGTCGACCTGTCAGTCACTGTCTGTCCTCGTGCAGTTGTTATTTATACGTGCCTTCAAAATAAATGTCCCACAACACGGGGGAGTTAAGTCATTACACAAAGGCCAGTATTCATTGGGCTTTTAATTTGAATAGCAAATCCGTTTTTCAAAACTTTACTATCGCAAATTCTTTATGTGATCTAAGCATGATTCCGCAGGCCTTATTGAATCAGGGCGTGGGCCGCATATGGCCCCTAGGTCGGCCTTTGCCCAGGCCTGATCTAATGGGTCCTGGTGATGTTGTCAAGTTGTCGCAGGAAGGTCTACTCTGGCTCACTTTGTGGTGAGCCTGTAGAATACAGAGATCTCAGGACTGCACAATATCCCTGTGACAGCCAATCACCCAGAGATCAGGCCTTCAGAATATCCTCTGTGACAGCCAATCACCCAGAGAGATCAGGCCTTCAGAATATCCTCTGTGACAGCCAATCACCCAGAGAGATCAGGCCTTCAGAATATCCTCTGTGACAGCCAATCACCCAGAGAGATCAGGCCTTCAGAATATCCTCTGTGAGAGCCAATCATCTCGCACCCTCAGACATTCCCTCTCATTAAAGAAAAATCACTCTCTGACTGCGCAGCTCTGACATGCCCTCTCATTACAGAACAATCCCTCTCTGACTGCACAGCTCTGGAGATGACAGGAGACACACACATTAGAACCCAGTGGAATCCAAAACTGTGTGCACACGTGCACATACACACACACGTGCACACACGTGCACACACACACACAAGAGCAAGAGCACGCACACTGTACTTTTTGGTCCCCCAGCGACTATTGTGACAGTGGGACACAGTGTGATGGAGAGGACATAGCCCTCTGTAACGGTGTTGATTACTTTTGATTTCCCCCGGGACATCAATCACTTGTCGAGGGAGATGATTTGCTATAATAAACAGGGCTGGTGTCAAGCAAAGTTATGGTTTCTCTGAACATCACAAATGGCTTTTCTGTCACATGCAAGTGACTGTGTCTGTATATCACCAAACAGATTCATCTTAATTGTCTCAGTATTCAGATGAGGATGGAGATAGAAGCAGATGCATATTACATGATTGGAGTACGGTAAAATTTACAGTAACGTCAAAAAGAAATACAGTACTCTACAAATGATGTAGTTTTACAACAGTGCATATGTTTATTGTAGATGTTTCTTCCTCATAACTCCTACTTATGTGTGGATGTTATGGGGATCCAGAGGCCTTGGACAACAAATGACTCCATTACAGTCCATATGCTTCATTAATGTAAAAATTCCAATAGCACCTTTTCCATTCACTTCTAAGTGATGGGGTTGTGCCTTACCTGCCAATTAAAATGAAACTCTCCACCCACAACACCTATAAATATACATGGACAGTGAAAAGCAAACAGGCTGATGTCAGCTGCAGCACAGAACCTCCATGCTGTTATTTACCGTGCACATACGCATCGTGTTACCAAAGCATATTTATTTATTTCTGGGCATTAGCATATTGCACACCCGCTGACAGGCCAGATAACATGCATTTTCATAGCAGTAGTATTGATTGCACCGCGCACCTCCAAGTGGGGCGACTGCCAAGCAAAGGAACGTTAGCTGGGGACAGTTCAGGTCTCTCTCTCTCTCTCTCTCTCTCTCTCTCTCTCTTCTCTCTCTCGCTCTCTCTCTCTCTCTCTCTCTCTCTCTCTCTCTCTCTCTCTCTCTCTCTCTCTCTCTGTGTGTGTGTTAATTTCCCAGGGATCAAAGCCAAGGCATGACATTAACATGTTTGAACCTTAAACCAGTTCTTAAAGCCATATGTCAGCCTGAGCCAGAAAGCTGGATTTTAATGTGAATATTTATTAATTCAGGGGGTGATGTATGGCCATTGGGATTAGAGGGGGATGAGAATATTTTAAAATGTGATGCCAGAGGGAGAATATGCTGTAATATAGTCTCTTTCAGTACAACAGGCCACATCATTGTTCCCCTGGTTTGAAAACTACCCAGCAATTTCCACACTCCTGTAATATCAAGTGAACTTGTGAAACAGGGCATAAGAACTTCCACTAATATTATTTCAGCCTAACAAGTTTTTGACAATGTTGTAATGGTGTTAGTGGTAAGCAAGCTCAGTTCTTCAGGTTGTTCTGAAGACAACGCAATCTTCTTTACCGTGTACAGTCATTTGCCAAGTTCCAACTGAGGATAGACCCTGAACGAAAGAAAAAACTAGGACTTCTGAGGTAAAACCCCTCCTCTAAAACTAGGTAATCTGAGGTAAAACCCTCCTCTAAAACTAGGACATCTGAGGTAAAACCCTACTCTAAAACTAGGACATCTGAGGTTAAACCCTCCTCTAAAACTAGGACATCTGAGGTAAAACCCCTCCTCAAAAACTAGGACATCTGAGGTAAAACCCCTCTAAAACTAGGACATCTGAGGTATAAAAAAACTCTAAAACTAGGACATCTGAGGTAAAACCCCTCTAAAACTAGGACATCTAAGGTAAAACTCCTCCTCTAAAACTAGGACATCTGAGGTAAAACCCCTCTAAAACTAGGACATCTGAGGTAAAACTCCTCTAAAACTAGGACATCTGAGGTAAAACCCCTCTAAAACTAGGACATCTGAGGTAAAACCCCTCTAAAACTAGGACATCTGAGGTAAAACCCCTCTAAAACTAGGACATCTGAGGCATAAAAAAACTCTAAAACTAGGACATCTGAGGTAAAACCCCTCTAAAACTAGGACAACTGAGGTAAAACTCCTCCTCTAAAACTAGGACAACTGAGGTAAAACCCCTCTAAAACTAGGACATCTGAGGTAAAACCCCTCTAAAACTAGGACATCTGAGGTAAAACCCCTCTAAAACTAGGACATCTGAGGTAAAACTCCTCTAAAACTAGGACATCTAAGGTAAAACTCCTCCTCTAAAACTAGGACATCTGAGGTAAAACTCCTCTAAAACTAGGACATCTGAGGTAAAACCCATCCTCTAAAACTAGGACATCTGAGGTAAAACCCCTCTAAAACTAGGACATCTGAGGTAAAACCCCTCTAAAACTAGGACATCTGAGGTAAAACCCCTCTAAAACTAGGACATCTGAGGTAAAACCCCTCTAAAACTAGGACATCTGAGGTAAAACTCCTCTAAAACTAGGACATCTAAGGTAAAACTCCTCCTCTAAAACTAGGACATCTGAGGTAAAACCCATCCTCTAAAACTAGAACATCTGAGGTAAAACTCCTTCTCTAAATCTTCCCTCCTCTTAGGAGCTAGATATAGTGAAAGGGGAAATGGCCTGTAATTTCAAATGACATTCGAGCAGAGACGGGACATATTTGGTCTAAGTGGGACTGAGAGACATTTCACTGATTGGATTGAACGCATCAGAGTCTGGACGTAATGACTCTACTACAATGTCAAAGGGAGAAGGCATCTGCTGCTCAGAGGTCCTGCTAATCAATGGAGGGAAAAGTCCAGAATGATGTCAGTATCAGAGGTTGTTCACATTGTGTGCTTACCAAAACGGGAGTCATTCCTAGCTCTGAATTGACTTTCTAGAGGAATCAATTGAGCTTTAATGAGTGGAGACTTTTTTTTCCCACTTGAGCGTTAAATGCCTTTTATAGTTGGAATGGGATGATCAGTTTATGCCTGTGTTCTTATTTGAAAGACACATGAACACACTCATCAAATAAAATAAAATACAATGTTATAGTAGTGAGATTGTCGGAACTAGAAGCACAAGCATTTCGCTGGGGACAGTTCAGCTGGAATTATTTTCCAACAGTGTTGAAGGAGTTCCCACATATGCTGAGCACTTGTTGGCTGCTTCTCAATTGGGTTGAGGTCGGGTGATTGTGGAGGCAAGGTAATCTGATGCAGCACTCCATCACTCTGCTTCTTGTTCAAATAGCCCTCACACAGCCTGGAGGTGTGTTGGGTCATTGTCCTGTTGAAAAACAAATGATAGTCTCACTAAGCGCAAACCAGATGGGTTGGCGTATTGCTGCAGAATGCTGTGGTAGCCATGCTGGTTAAGTGTGTCATGAATTCTAAATAGATCACCAACAGTGTCACCATCAAAGCATCCCCACACCATCACACCTCCTCCTCTATGCTTCACGGTGAGAACCACACATGCGGAGATCATTGGTTCACCTACTCAGAATTTATTTGGGCTGCAATCTGAGGTGCTGTTAATAACTATAATAAACGTATCCTCTGCAGCAGAGGTAACTCTGGGTCTTCCTTTCCTGTGGCGGTCCTCATGAGAGACAGTTAACTCTAATAAACGTATCCTCTACAGCAGAGGTAACTCTGGGTCTTCCTTTCCTGTGGCGGTCCTCATGAGAGACAGTTAACTCTAATAAACGTATCCTCTGCAGCAGAGGTAACTCTGGGTCTTCCTTTCCTGTGGCGGTCCTCATGAGAGCCAGTTAACTATAATAAACGTATCCTCTACAGCAGAGGTAACTCTGGGTCTTCCTTTCCTGTGGCGGTCCTCATGAGAGCCAGTTAACTCTAATAAACGTATCCTCTACAGCAGAGGTAACTCTGGGTCTTCCTTTCCTGTGGCGGTCCTCATGAGAGCTAGTTAACTCTAATAAACATATCCTCTGCAGCAGAGGTAACTCTGGGTCTTCCTTTCCTGTGGCGGTCCTCATGAGAGACAGTTAACTCTAATAAACGTATCCTCTACAGCAGAGATAACTCTGGGTCTTCCTTTCCTGTGGCGGTCCTCATGAGAGCCAGTTTCATCATCACGTTTGATGGTTTTTACATCTGTTCTTGAAGAAAGTTCTTGAAATGTTCCGGATTGACTGACCATGTCTGAAAGTAATGATGGACTGTCATTTCTCTTTGCTTATTTGAGCTGTTCTTGCCATAATACGGACTTGGTCTTTTACCAAATGTTCTGTATACCACCCCTACCTTGTCACAACACAACTGATTGGCTCAAATGCATTGAGGAGGAAAGAAATTCCACTATTTAACTTTTAACAAGGCACACTAATTGAAATGCATTCCAGGTGAAGCTCATGAAGCTGGGGTAGTCACCTGGAATGCATTTGAGTGCAAAGCTGTCAACAAGGCAAAGAAGGGTGGCTACTTTGAAGAATCTCATGTTTTGATTTGTTGAAAACTTTTTTGGTTACTACATGATTCCATATGTGTTATTTCATAGTTTTGATGTCTTCACTACTATTCCACAAACTTGTAAAATAAAGAAAAATCCTTGAAGGTGCAGGTGTGTCCAAACTTTTGACTGGTTCTGTATATGAATATCATGGTGTGTATAGACAGTATGGACAGTATATGAATAGAAAAGGTGTGTACAGCAGTAGTTATATAGGATGAGCCTTGGATACACTATATACATATGAAGTGGGTTAAACAGTATGTAAACATGATTAGTGAACAGTGTTCAATGAATATATGTACAGGGCAGCAGTCTCTAAGGTGCAGGGCAGAGTACCAGCTGGTAGCCAGCTAGTAACAGTGACTGAGTTCAGGGCAGTGTACTGGGCGGAGGCTGGCTAGTTACAGCCTGATCTCATAGACTAGATGTAACCTAGTGTATTATATGTAAATCCGGGACACTCAAATTGGTATGATATGTTACGTTTGGTATGGTTACATAAGACAGAAGGTTACTTAAGGCAAAAACCAACAAAGGGTGGCTGTACGGTTGTATAACTAAAACATCTAGCAACCCAAAGGTTTCGCATTCCAATCTCTTCAGCATTTTAGCTAATTAGCAACATTTAAACTACTTTTTAGCTAGTTTGCAACTACTTACCATGTTCGCTAACCCTAACCTTAACCCTTTTAGATAACCCTTCCCCTAACCAGGTAGCCTAGTGGTTATAGCGTTGGACCAGAAACCAGAAAGGTTGCTAGATCAAATCCACGAACTGACAAGGTAAAAATCGGACATTCTGCCCCTGAACAAAGCAGTTAACCCACTGTTCCTAGGCCATTGTTGTAAATAAGAATTTGTTCTTAACTGACTTGCCTAGTTAAATAAAGGTTAAATATATACATATATTTTTGAAACCTTAACCCCTAGCTGGCTAATGTTAACTTGGCAGGGGCTAGGGGTTAAGGTGTGGTTAGCTAGTATTAGCCACCTAGCTAACAACAAACTGGAATTTGCAACATATCATACCTTTTGCAAATTCGTAACATATTGTGTAAATTGAATTTCGGGACAAATCATACAAATTGTAATTCGTAACATATAAGAAATGGATGATGGACATCCACTAATTAATACGAAACGTAACATATCACACTAAAAGTATGTCTCTGGTTTACATATACCAAATGATACGAAATTCTCTAATACCAGGTTGCAGCTTAACAGTCTAATTGCCTGTTGATAGCTATTTCTCAGTCTCTCGGTCCCAGCTTTGATGCACCTGTACTGTCTCCGCCTTGTAGATGTTAGCGGGGTGAACAGGCCGTGGCTCGGGGGCCCAAGCCAAATTTCTTCAGCCTCCTGAGTTTGAGGAGGTGCTGTTGTGCCTTCTTCACCACACTGTCTGTGTGGGTGGACCATTTCAGGATGTCAGTGATGTCCGTGCAGGTTGTCAGTGCACACACACACACACACACACACACACACACACACACACACACACACACACACACACACACACACACACACACACACACACACACACACACACACACACACTCTAAGTCCCACCCACGAACACACACGGACACACACCCATTTATTTTGTCAGGGATGGTTAGCCATGTCTTGTGTCTGTGTGTCGGTGTTCTCAGGAGTCTTTGTTCACACAGAGAGACGCTCCTGAAAGACACAGACAAAGTCAATGCCAGCGTCAGCCACGCATTTTAAGTGCAGGAAGCTTCCTTTGCTCGTCTTCCATACCAGGCAGAAACACAAAAGAAGCTGACTGAGGTGAATCAATGCCATCTCAGAAAGACTGCTAAGGATTTCATAAAAGCTGAGATGCTGGGAAACGTTTTACTTTCCCAGAGTGGTAGTGATTTTGTTATTACTCTAATCAGAAAACCAGCAGTGATGGGAGTTTCAGGGTGACAGGAGCTCCAGGGTGACAGGGGTTACAGGGTGACAGGAGCTCCAGGGTGACAGGAGCTCCAGGGTGACAGGAGCTTCAGGGTGACAGGAGCTCCAGGGTGACAGGAGCTCCAGGGTGACAGGAGTTACAGGGTGACAGGAGCTCCAGGGTGACAGGAGTTCCAGGGTGACAGAAGCTCCAGGGTGACAGGAGCTCCAGGGTGACAGGAGCTTCAGGGTGACAGGAGCTCCAGGGTGACAGGAGCTCCAGGGTGACAGAAGCTCCAGGGTGACAGGAGTTCCAGGGTGACAGGAGCTTCAGGGTGACAGGAGCTTCAGGGTGACAGAAGCTCCAGGGTGACAGGAGCTCCAGGGTGACAGGAGTTTCAGGGTGACAGGAGTTCCAGGGTGACAGGAGCTCCAGGGTGACAGGAGCTCCAGGGTGACAGAAGCTCCAGGGTGACAGGGGTTTCATTCATGTGGTCTCTGTCTACTCAACTGAATGGTGCATGATGAATACAGGGTGACTACAGGGTGACCACAGGGTGACTACATGGGGCTGAATGGAGACAGTGGACCTCATCCCTCTCTCTGCCCCCCCCCCCCCCCCTCTCTTTCCACCAAGGCATTAAGGTTGGAAGACAGAGGAGTGGAGAGACTGAAAGGAAGCTAGAGAGTAAAGGGTAGAAGATGAAAAGAGAGGGAGAGACCAGGGACCATAGAAATATAATTACACAGTATTCTATGGCAGTGACTGAGTGATACGGAAACCAGCCATTGTGAATCATACTTGAGAAAGCACTCCTATTGAAACCAACCATGACCTAAATTCCTTACACTCACATGAAACAGCACTGAGCCATGAAAATACATACAGTATAACACACAAAATACTGTCAGTTTCCGGTCAGAAAAATATCCCCCTCCCACATCCTCAATAACACCCTCCCCAACCATAAACCCGTCCTACTGACTTCATATCCAACTGAGTCACCGGACTAATGGTGGCATTTTTATGAAGGCTTTAATTCTGTTGGCTTTCCTTTCTCCAAGCCAGGAGAGTGGAATGGCTATGCTAAATCGATTCCATCCACACAAGGCAAACATAAGGCTCTGTTTATCAGCGGATTGCTGATCTAGATTTGCCAGGTGTTAGCGTCTATATTCATTTCACCTGTCTGAAATCCAATTACTTGTCCCTGCACCTCTGCACTGATTAATTTTTATTTTATGAGAAATGTAATCGACAGTGAACGTGAACTGCGAGCCCTCTGATTGGTTCTCATTGTGTTCAGGCTGAGAGGCAGAGAGAGGACAAGCCCACACGTTCCTGCCTGTTTGATTAGGACTGTTCAGCTGAGCTGGCATTTATCCTGTGCAGCATGGCCATTCAGACTGGAATACTGTAATACTGATTATGCAGTCAATAAATACATGTACCAGCAGTGTGTGTGTGTGTGTGTGTGTGTGTGTGTGTGTGTGTGTGTGTGTGTGTGTGTGTGTGAGTGAGAGAGTGATGGCAAGTACACTTAATAGAACAAAGCTTTGAATTTAGGAACAATTTAATCTGATGATCTGGTGGTATAATGAGTGTAACCTGAATTCTGCTGATCCGGTGGTATAATGAGTGTAACCTGAATTCTGCTGATCCGGTGGTATAATGAGTGTAACCTGAATTCTGCTGATCCGGTGGTATAATGAGGGTAACCTGAATTCTGCTAATCTGGTGGTATAATGAGTGTAACCTGAATTCTGCTGATCCGGTGGTATAATGAGTGTAACCTGAATTCTGATAATCTGGTGGTATAATGAGTGAAAACTTAATTATGCTGATGCAGTGGTACATGCTTCCTCTGTAACCCGGAGAAGAGAACACTAGAGTAGAAACCCTCAGTACATTAGTCTCAGGAGAGAACACTAGAGGAGACAGCACCAGAGTAGAACCCCTCAGTACATTAGTCTCAGGAGAGAACACTAGAGGAGACAGCACCAGAGTAGAACCCCTCAGTACATTAATCTCAGGAGAGAACACTAGAGGAGACAGCACCAGAGTAGAACCCCTCAGTACATTAATCTCAGGAGAGAACACTAGAGGCGACAGCACCAGAGTAGAACCCCTCAGTACATTAATCTCAGGAGAGAACACTAGAGGAGACAGCACCAGAGTAGAACGCGGCTCATGTAGAAAACACAGGAGTTTGACCAAGCAGTTCTTCAAGTGTATTTTATTTGTATAAGTCAATAAAAAGTTTATTTAAAAAAATGATAGAAGATAAACTTGCATTCCTGCTACCTCAGTCATCCGAAAAGACCAAGGTCAAGGTCAAGGTCAAGGTCACGTCTTCTTCTTTGAAGGAGACCTTGCTGCTATAGTATCATCACATAGTTCCAGATGGCAGCGGTCATGCATCCCAAGCTAGGCTAACTGATTAGCAGGATGACACATTCTATCCCAAGCTAAGCTAACTCATTAGCAGGATGACACATTCTATCCCAAGCTAAGCTGACTGATTAGCAGGATGACGCATTCTATCCCAAGCTAAACTGACTGATTAGCAGGATGACACATTATATCTTAAGCTAAGCTAACTGATTAGCAGGATGACACATTCTATCTTAAGCTAAGCTAACTGATTAGCAGGATGACACATTCTATCTTAAGCTAAGCTAACTGATTAGCAGGATGACACATTCTATCCCAAGCTAAGCTAACTGATTAGCAGGATGACACATTCTATCCAAAGCTAAGCTAACTGATTAGCAGGATGACACATTCTATCCTAAGCTAAGCTAACTGATTAGCAGGATGACACATTCTATCCTCCATTCAACTGTTCCTCCCCTACAGAAGGAACCTGGATTTGACACATTCCATTTCATCTCTTTTTGTAACATTTTCATTCTACTTACCACTAAACTCAGATCTAATACAAGACAACCCTGTAGTACAATGAAGCTATATGTTGCATAAGGCCTCACAGGAATTGGGCTTTAGGCGGGCAGTGAGCCGTGACGACTGTGTGTGTAATGATATCTCTGATCGTTGGCAGGCCCGTAATAAACTATAATGGAGCGTACGCTTCAATAATTCTGTGGAGAAGGTCAAGGAGAATCACAGACAGTAGAGGCAGTATCTGAGCCGTGGAGTGGAACCACTTGTTTGAAAAGGCAGTAGCGGCAGTATTTGAGGCGCGGAGTGGAACCACTTGTTTGAACAGACAGTAGAGGCAGTATCATCTTTGAAAAGGCAGTAGCGGCAGTATCTGAGGCGCGGAGTGGAACCACTTGTTTGAAAAGTGTTTACAATGAGAGTGTGCTAGGCTCAAATGGCCATTGATCAAGGTAGTCGGTCACATACTTGTCTGCTACAGTATATTGAGCTGTCTCATAGTTCCAGACGGCAGCAGGCTGCCTGCATGAATCCCAAGCTAAGCTAAAAAAAGTCAACTCATGAGCAGCATGACACATACAACACCTTCCATCTTCCATTCAGCTGTTCTTCCCCTACACATGTAACCTCGATTGGGTATAGTTAGGAATTAACAGGTAAATATAGTTATGAATAAATAGATTTTCACCCCCCCTCCCATCTCTCTCTGTCTCTCTCTGTCTTTCTCTCTCTCCATCTCTCTTCCTGTCTCTCTGGGGTAATAAGGTAACACTCACACGTCGCCTTCCAGACGTGACTTCTGTCTGCCAGAACATTGTGTAAACAAGTCACGGTTGGTCTGGTTAAGACACCGCTCATCCCTGAGTGACAGTGTTCAGCATTTGACACAAAATGGCAGATGCAATTATCACCTGACAGGCAGAAGGAGGGCACATGTAAGCTACCAATGCTCTCATAAGTCTATATTCAGAGTAAAAGCAGGACTGGCATGTAATCAGCGACAACCGTCCTTCGTTTAATAATACTCAATGTCCTTACGCCACCCCTGGCTTCCTGTAGACTCCATCATGATGTTATACCACCCCTGGCTTCCTGTAGACTCCATCATGGTGTTATACCACCCCTGGCTTCCTGTAGACTCCATCATGGTGTTATACCACCCCTGGCTTCCTGTAGACTCCATCATGGTGTTATGCCACCCCTGGCTTCCTGTAGACTCCATCATGGTGTAACGCCACCCCTGGCTTCCTGTAGACTCCATCATGGTGTTATGCCACCCCTGGCTTCCTGTAGACTCCATCATGGTGTTATACCACCCCTGGCTTCCTGTAGACTCCATCATGGTGTTATGCCACCCCTGGCTTCCTGTAGACTCCATCATGGTGTTATACCACCCCTGGCTTCCTGTAGACTCCATCATGGTGTTATATCACCCCTGGCTTCCTGTAGACTCCATCATGGTGTTATGCCACCCCTGGCTTCCTGTAGACTCCATCATGGTGTTATACCACCCCTGGCTTCCTGTAGACTCCATCATGGTGTTATGCCACCCCTGGCTTCCTGTAGACTCCATCATGGTGTTATACCACCCCTGGCTTCCTGTAGACTCCATCATGGTGTTATATCACCCCTGGCTTCCTGTAGACTCCATCATGGTGTTATGCCACGTGTACCGCTGTGTTCTTAATGATGATATGACTGTAGGGGGGAGACACAGGGCCATTTCTCGGCGTAGGTGGGAGTTTGTCAGAATCAGGATCAGAGCTCATCACTAAAAGACCCCAGTCTGAACACACCTCCCCATCATTAATACAGAACCTCTGCATTTGGTAGTCATTACCGGGTTATAATACAGAGAGAGAGAGAGAGAGAGAGAGAGAGAGAGAGGGGACAGGAAATACATAGGACAGAGAGATTGGTGATGGAGAAATAGCACAGGAAAGATACAGAACAGAGAGATTAGTGATGGAGATATAGCACAGGAAAGATACAGGACAGAGAGATTAGTGATGGAGATATAGCACAGGAAAGATACAGGACAGAGAGATTAGTGATGGAGATATAGCACAGGAAAGATACAGGACAGAGAGATTAGTGATGGAGATATAGCACAGGAAAGATACAGGACAGAGAGATTAGTGATGGAGATATAGCACAGGAAAGATACAGGACAGAGAGATTAGTGATGGAGATAAAGACAAGGAAATATACAGGACAGAGAGATTAGTGATGGAGATATAGCACAGGAAAGATACAGGACAGAGACATTAGTGATGGAGATATAGCACAGGAAAGATACAGGATAGAGAGAGTAGTGATGGAGATATGGCACAGGAAAGATACAGGACAGAGAGATTAGTGATGGAGATAAAGACAAGGAAATATACAGGACAGAGAGATTAGTGATGGAGATATAGCACAGGAAAGATACAGGACAGAGAGATTAGTGATGGAGATATAGCACAGGAAAGATACAGGACAGAGAGATTAGTGATGGAGATATAGAACAGGAAAGATACTGGACAGAGAGAGTAGTGATGGAGATATAGAACAGGAAATATACAGGACAGAGAGAGTAGTGATGGAGATATAGCACAGGAAATATATAGGACAGAGAGATTAGTGATGGAGATATAGCACAGGAAAGATACAGGACAGAGAGATTAGTGATGGAGATATAGCACAGGAAAGATACAGGACAGAGAGATTAGTGATGGAGATATAGCACAGGAAAGATACAGGACAGAGAGATTAGTGATGGAGATAAAGACAAGGAAATATACAGGACAGAGACATTAGTGATGGAGATATAGCACAGGAAAGATACAGGATAGAGAGAGTAGTGATGGAGATATGGCACAGGAAAGATACAGGACAGAGAGATTAGTAATGGAGATAAAGACAAGGAAATATACAGGACAGAGAGATTAATGATGGAGATATAGCACAGGAAAGATACAGGACAGAGAGATTAGTGATGGAGATATAGCACAGGAAAGATACAGGACAGAGAGATTAGTGATGGAGATATAGAACAGGAAAGATACTGGACAGAGAGAGTAGTGATGGAGATATAGCACAGGAAATATATAGGACAGATAGAGAATAGTAGGATATTGAGAGAAGGTGCAGGTAGGCAGAAGGAGAGATGAAGTAGAGAAAGACAGGAGAATAGTGAAAGCAGGGATCCTGTGAGTGGTGGTGTTGGTTGCATGGTCTGGGGAAGGCTGCTACAATGTTCTGTCCAAGGGGAATGTCATCTCAACGAAATGTCACATCCCTCTTCTTCTCCGGCTTTTCATCCTCCAGGAATGGTGGTGTTCCCCCTCTGGCCTGAGAGCGATTGTCTTTTCAGATCAGTTTGGTTTGTGGTGTGTAAGTATAGCAAAACTCCCACGCTTCAACACCTCTCAATCCCACGGCGACTTGTGCCTTTGAAGAAAACTACTCGAAACTGAAACACACTCTCACTTCCCTTCTCTCTTATTCTCTCTCTCCCTCCATCTCTCTCCCTCTATGTCTCCTTAAATCTCTCTCTGTCTTACACCCACACACACCCACAACACAGGTGGACACTGAATCCTTGAGATGAACAAGGCCAGTCCAATTTGTGCCTTAAAATTTTCATTAGTTGCAAGTTGCTTCAAAATCTGGGAAAACATTTGTCAGTACGTCAGGTGCAGGTGCAGTATCATTTTGGTTACATGACCTGTTCCACAAACAAACTATGTGCACCCCAAACTTGTCGTGCATTACCCCTCTATTAAATTCCCATTACCCCTCTATTCCAAGCCCATTACCCCTCTATTAAATTCCCATTACCCCTCTATTCCAAGCCCATTACGCCTCTATTCAATTCCCATCACTCCCCTATTCCCAGCCCATTACCCCTCTATTCCAAGCCCATTACGCCTCTATTCAATTCCCATTACCCCTCTATTCCCAGCCCATTACCCCTCTATTCCAAGCCCATTACCCCTCTATTCCATTCCCATTACCCCTCTATTCCAAGCCCATTACCCCTCTATTCCAAGTCCATTACCACTCTATTCCAAACCCATTACCCCTCCATTCCAAGTCCATTACCCCTCTATTCCAAGCCCTTACCCCTCTATTCCAAGTCCATTACCCCTCTATTCCAAACCCATTACCCCTCTATTCCAAACCCATTACCCCTCTATTCCAAGCCCATTACCCCTCTATTCCAAGCCCATTACCCCTCTATTTCAAGTCCATTACCCCTCTATTCCAAGCCCATTACCCCTCTATTACATTCCCATTACCCTTCTATTCCAGGTCGTTGGCGTTCCAGAGACTATCATATGCAACACAGGTTAAATGCCCTTCATATCGGTTGTCATGGCAAGTTAAGAATCCCTTTCTCTCATTGTGGAAGGGTATAAATGAAAGATAAAGGGTAAGGTACAAAACAGTTACAGGGAGATGAAAGTGCTTACAGCAGGGTTTTAATACAGGTAGATCGTGAGCTGCTGTAACAGTTGCCCGCAGCCCACCTTCTGTATGAGTAGTTTGCCAATCAATTTATCAATGTTTTTATGTGTTCCATCGCAAACTGCCATAAGGAAGCGAACATTATTCCTAGTAAGGGTTACACGGAGAAGATTAGACCTCTCTAAAAATGAAAATGGATGGTCCTCTCGTCAGAAAAATATATTTAACCTAAACCCACCCTGAACATTTGAAGAAAAAAAAAGTGACCCTCCCCTTCTACCCAAAATAATAATAAAAACAAAGTGGATACCATTTACCCCCACTTCTCAGACAGACCAGGGCCTTAGATAAGCAGCTGTTTGAACAGTTCTTTATCCTGGAAGCAGTAAATGGCAACAGAGGAATTTTGAGCCAGAAGGTTGTGGGTTCACAGACCAACGTGGCGGCAGGTAGCCTAGTGGTTAGAGTGTTGGACTAGTAACAGAAAGGTTGCAAGATCTGAATCCCCGAGCTGACAAGGTAAAAATCTGTCATTCTGCCCCTGAACAAGGCAGTTAACCCACTGTTCCTAGGCCATCATAGAAAATAAGAATTTGTTCTTAACTGACTTGCCTGGTTAAATAAAGATTAAAAAGAAAAAGAAAGAGTCAAACGTGGACAAGAGCAGCGGTGGACAGATCTCCTTCACAATAAAATACATCTATGAATATATCATCTGATTTGCAGATCTGAGAAAAAAATGCCTTTTATAAACATTTCATGTGATAAATAGACCCATGTGTTCTCTTGTCATATTTCTCCAATGACAAATCAGTATTTCTTGTTTGCAACAAAACTGTCCCTGTTTGCAATTAATTAAATCTGAGCATGGTACTTTCAAAAGTTTGGCCTACCTTTCCACTCTAGACAGAGTAGGTCTACCTTTCCACCCTAGACAGAGTAGACCTACCTTTCCACCCTAGACAGAGTAGGTCTACCTTTCCACCCTAGACAGAGTAGACCTACCTTTCCACCCTAGACAGAGTAGGGCCTACCTTTCCACCCTAGACAGAGTAGGCCTACCTTTCCACCCTAGACAGAGTAGGTCTACCTTTCCACCCTAGACAGAGTAGGTCTACCTTTCCACCCTAGACAGAGTAGACCTACCTTTCCACCCTAGACAGAGTAGGTCTACCTTTCCACCCTAGACAGAGTAGACCTACCTTTCCACCCTAGACAGAGTAGGTCTACCTTTCCACCCTAGACAGAGTAGACCTACCTTTCCACCCTAGACAGAGTAGACCTACCTTTCCACCCTAGACAGAGTAGACCTACCTTTCCACCCTAGACAGAGTAGACCTACCTTTCCACCCTAGACAGAGTAGGTCTACCTTTCCACCCTAGACAGAGTAGGTCTACCTTTCCACCCTAGACAGAGTAGGTCTACCTTTCCACCCTAGACAGAGTAGACCTACCTTTCCACCCTAGACAGAGTAGACCTACCTTTCCACCCTAGTCAGAGTAGGCCTACCTTTCCACCCTAGACAGAGTAGGTCTACCTTTCCACCCTAGACAGAGTAGGTCTACCTTTCCACCCTAGACAGAGTAGACCTACCTTTCCACCCTAGACAGAGTAGACCTACCTTTCCACCCTAGTCAGAGTAGACCTACCTTTCCACCCTAGACAGAGTAGACCTACCTTTCCACCCTAGACAGAATAGGTCTACCTTTCCACCCTAGACAGAGTAGACCTACCTTTCCACCCTAGACAGAGTAGACCTACCTTTCCACCCTAGTCAGAGTAGGCCTACCTTTCCACCCTAGACAGAGTAGGTCTACCTTTCCACCCTAGACAGAGTAGACCTACCTTTCCACCCTAGACAGAGTAGACCTACCTTTCCACCCTAGACAGAGTAGACCTACCTTTCCACCCTAGACAGAATATGTCTACCTTTCCACCCTAGACAGAGTAGACCTACCTTTCCACCCTAGACAGAGTAGGTCTACCTTTCCACCCTAGACAGAGTAGGTCTACCTTTCCACCCCAGACAGAGTAGGGCCTACCTTTCCACCCTAGACAGAGTAGAACTACCTTTCCACCCTAGACAGAGTAGGTCTACCTTTCCACCCTAGACAGAGTAGGTCTACCTTTCCACCCTAGACAGAGTAGACCTACCTTTCCACCCTAGACAGAGTAGGTCTACCTTTCCACCCTAGACAGAGTAGGTCTACCTTTCCACCCTAGACAGAGTAGACCTACAGATGCAGAAAAATGTCAGCTTTAACTCTTGCTCCGTGGCTTAAACGAAAGAAGGTCACAAGTGTTTCCCTAAAAGCTGTCTGAGTTTAAACATCTTCTGTGGTACATAAAGTGAATAGCTTAATCAATTGACAGTGACAGAATTTGATTACTTCCCAAGCAAAGTAAATTGTTTGTCTCCTCGGCTATAGAAGGTTGTAGCTCAGTATCTGAATGTCAACGAAACGTAACAATTATTTACCCAAATGCATCAGAGTCACGTCTTTCCTGGTTATTTTGCAGCTTGTTTTTTTTCATAAAGTATTGCGGACGAAAAAAGCACTGTTATAGATCACTTTATATAATCGAATTTATATAATATATATAATATATAATAATTTTATTTTCTTCTAAATCTTAAGCTAACAATGGGTAGGCCTGTGTTTTCTGTCCGTTTCTTTAATAAAAGGTTGGTCTATGTCATACCCTGTCACGTCCTGACCTTAGTTCCTTTTTTATGTCTCTGTTTTAGTTTGGTCAGCGCGTGAGTTGGGGTGGGCATTCTGTGTTTTTGTTCTAGGTTTTGTATTTCTATGTTTGGCCTGGTATGGTTCCCAATCAGAGGCAGCTGTCGATCGTTGTCTCTGATTGAGAACCATACTTAGGCAGCCTGTTTTTCCCACTTGAGTTGTGGGTAGTTTGTTTTCTGTGTCTGTGTTTACCATACACTCTCTTTGTTGTTTTTGGTCATTTAGTGTTCTGTTAATTTGATTAAACATCATGAACCACCCTGCACCTTGGTCCTCACCTTCCACCTACGGTGATCATACATACCCTCCCAAACCCCCTCAAATTGAGTCCTGGTTTTAACTTAACAGCCCTTCACTGACACGGAGGTAGGCTATTTAAAAAGGTTGATTTAAAAAGTGTGTGGTGGCTGGAGGAATTGGCCGACAAAATCTATGCACATTGCAGCCTATAGCCTCATTTTGTCTGTCAAACAGGTAGTCCCCTACCTCTTATATCTTAAATTGGTGGAAATAGGCTCCAACACAACGCCTTCTTGTTGTTAGTGAAGTCTAATTGAAAGGAAGATGGTTGAAATGAATGATGACTACTTGAATTTGCCTACTTTGAGCACCATGGGCTGTCCATTTCCGATTGATTTTGCCGCGTCTGCTGCTTCAAGTTTCAGCACCACAAATGTAAAGCACAGAGAAACTGGGCACACTTGAAACTTCAATGTGTCCATCAATTATTTGAAAAGGGTACTCTAAAATAATTTGAAAAACTGAGCTCCGAGTTTAACATACCAAGGTCAGACTTCTTCAGGTATCTACGAGTGCTAACCTTTCTATCCAAACATCCAAACTGAATAAGGCACCCCCTCGACCATAGAACAATATTTAGCCGGAGTTCAGGAGAATCAATACAACACTGAGCAACCAACAAATAACCGATATAGAGATTTATCAGCCATGAAACAAGTTAACACATTTATACATTATTATTGGAGGTGGGAAGGTGAACTTCATCAAGATATACGTGACGAGACATGGTTAGATACACACTACAATTCAAAAGTTTGGGCACTTAGAAATGTCCTTGTTTTTTAAAGAAAAGCTCACTTTTTGTCCATTAAAATAACATCAAATTGATCAGGAATACAGTGTAGACAAAATTACTATTGTAGCTGGAAAAGGCTGATTTTGAATGGATATCGACATCGGTGTACAGAGGCCCATTATCAGCAACCATCACTCCTGTGTTCCAATGGTACATTGTCTTAGCTAATCCAAGTTTGGTCTGGAGTTGCTCCCATTCTTCTCTGCAGATCCTCTCAAGCTCTGTTGGGTTGGATGGGGTGCACAGCTATTTTTAGGCCACTCCATAGATGTTTGATTGGGTTCAGGTCCGGCCTCTGGCTGAGCCACTAAAGGACATTCAGAGAATTGTCCCGAAGCCACTCCTGTGTTGTCTTGGCTGTGCTTAGGGTTGTTGTCCTGTTGGAAGGTGAACCTTCTCCCCAGTCTGAGGTTCTGAGTGTTTTCATCAAGGATCTCGCTGTATTTTGCTCCATTTCATCTTTCCCTCGATCCTGACTAGTCTTCCAGTCCCTGCCACTGAAAAATATCCCCACAGCCTGATGCAGCCACCACCATTCTTCACCGTAGGGATAGTGCCAGGTTTCCTCCAGACGTGAAGCTTGGCATTTAGGCCAAAGAGTTCAATATTGGTTTCATCAGACCAGAGAGTCTTTTAGGTGCCTTTTGGCAAACTCCAAGCAGGCTGTCATGTGCCTTTTGCTGGTTTTAGTCTGGCCTCTCTATCATAAAGGCCTGATGGGTGGAGTGCTGCAGAGATGGTTGTCCTTCTGGAAGGTTCTCCCATCTCCACAGAGGAACTCTGGAGCTCTGTCAGAGTGACCATAGGGTTCTTGGTCACCTCCCAGTTTGGCTGGGCTCAAAGAAGAGTCTCGGTGGTTCCAAAAGACCACTGTGTTCTTGGGGACCTTCAATGCTGCAGACATTTTTTGGTACCCTTCCCCAGATCTGTCTCTCGATACAATCCTGTCTCGGTGCTCTACGGACAATTCTTTCAACACCATGGCTTGGTTTTTGCTCTGACCTGCACTGTCAACTGTGGGACCTTATATAGACAGGTGTGTGACTTTTGAAGTCATATCCAAACATTTTAATTTACAACAGGTGGACACCAATCAAGTTGGAAAAGCATCTCATGGATGGGGCTCCTGAGTGGCACAGCGGTCTAAGGCAACACATTTCAGTGCTAGAGGTGTCACTACAGAAACCCTGGTTTGAATCCAGGCTGTATCACAACCAGCTGTGATTGGGAGTCCCATAGGGTGGAGCACAATTGGACCAGCGTTGTCCGAGTTTGGCCAGTGTAGGCCGTCATTGTAAATAAGAAATTGTTCTTAACTGACTTCCCCGGGGAAGAGTTGTAGTATGTTGACAGAAAACACCAAGGACCCAGGGAAGAGTTGTAGTATGTTGACAGAAAACACATCTCTTGTACACCAAGGACCCAGGGAAGAGTTGCAGTATGTTGACAGAAAACACCAAGTCTCCAGGGAAGAGTTGTAGTATGTTGATAGAAAACACCAAGGACCCGGGGAAGAGTTGTAGTATGTTGACAGAAAACACCAAGGACCCGGGGAAGAGTTGTAGTATGTTGACAGAAAACACATTTCTGGTACACCAAGGACCCGGGGAAGAGTTGCAGTATGTTGACAGAAAACACCAAGGACCCAGGGAAGAGTTGCAGTATGTTGACAGAAAACACCAAGGACCCGGGGAAGAGTTGCAGTATGTTGACAGAAAATACCAAGGACCCGGTAAAGAGTTGTAGTATGTTGACAGAAAACACCAAGGACCCAGGGAAGAGTTGTAGTATGTTGACAGAAAACACCAAGGACCCAGGGAAGAGTTGTAGTATGTTGACAGAAAACACCAAGGACCCAGGGAAGAGTTGTAGTATGTTGACAGAAAACACATCTCTGGTACACCAAGGACCCAGGGAAGAGTTGTAGTATGTTGACAGAAAACACCAAGGACCCAGGAAAGGCTTGCAGTATGTTGACAGAAAACACCAAGGACCCGGGGAAGAGTTGTAGTATGTTGACAGAAAACACCAAGGACCCAGGGAAGAGTTGTAGTATGTTGACAGAAAACACCAAGGACCCAGGGAAGAGTTGTAGTATGTTGACAGAAAACACCAAGGACCCAGGGAAGAGTTGTAGTATGTTGACAGAAAACACCAAGGACCCGGGGAAGAGTTGTAGTATGTTGACAGAAAACACCAAGGACCCGGGGAAGAGTTGTAGTATGTTGACAGAAAACACCAAGGACCCAGGAAAGGCTTGCAGTATGTTGACAGAAAACACATCTCTTGTACACCAAGGACCCAGGGAAGAGTTGCAGTATGTTGACAGAAAACACCAAGGACCCAGGGAAGAGTTGTAGTATGTTGACAGAAAACACCAAGGACCCAGGGAAGAGTTGTAGTATGTTGACAGAAAACACCAAGGACCCAGGGAAGAGTTGTAGTATGTTGACAGAAAACACCAAGGACCCGGGGAAGAGTTGTAGTATGTTGACAGAAAACACCAAGGACCCGGGGAAGAGTTGAATTATGTTGACAGAAAACACCAAGGACCCAGGGAAGAGTTGTAGTATGTTGACAGAAAACACATCTCTTGTACACCAAGGACCCAGGGAAGAGTTGCAGTATGTTGACAGAAAACACCAAGTCTCCAGGGAAGAGTTGTAGTATGTTGATAGAAAACACCAAGGACCCAGGGAAGAGTTGCAGTGTGTTGACAGAAAACACCAAGGACCCAGGGAAGGCTTGTAGTATGTTGACAGAAAACACATCTCTTGTACACCAAGGACCCAGGGAAGAGTTGCAGTATGTTGACAGAAAACACCAAGGACCCAGGGAAGGCTTGTAGTATGTTGACAGAAAACACATCTCCTGTACACCAAGGACCCAGGGAAGAGTTGTAGTATATTGACAGAAAACACCAAGGACCCAGGGAAGAGTTGTAGTATGTTGATAGAAAACACATTTCTGGTACACTAAGGACCCGGGGAAGAGTTGTAGTATGTTGATAGAAAACACATTTCTGGTACACTAAGGACCCGGGGAAGAGTTGTAGTATGTTGACAGAAAACACCAAGGACCCGGGGATGAGCTGCAGGGTAGAAGAGAAGAGAATAATGTACAATTTGAAAGCTAGAAAATAAAATAATAGCTTGCCTCTAACCCTATTACAGGGGCTGAGTCACTGGCTTACTGGTGCTCTTCCATGCCGTCCCTAGGAGGGGTGCGTCACTTGAGTGGGTTGAGTCACTGACGTGGTCTTCCTGTCTCGGTTGGCGCCTCCCCGGGTTGTGCCGTGGCAGAGATCTTTGTTGGCTATACTCAGCCTTGTCTCAGGATGGTAAGTTGGTGGTTGAAGATATCCCTCTAGTGGTGTGGGGGCTGTGCTTTGGCAAAGTGGGTGGGGTTATATCCTGCCTGTTTGGCCCTGTCCGGGGCTATCATCGGATTGGGCCACAGTGTCTCCTGACCCCTCCTGTCTCAGCCTCCAGAGTATTTATGCTGCAGTAGTTAATGTGTTGGGGGGCTAGGGTCAGTCTGTTATATCTGGAGTATTTCTCCTGTCTTATCCAGTGTCCTGTATTAATTTAAGTATGCTCGCTAATTCTCTCTTTCTCTCTTTCTTTTTTTCTCTCGGAGGAGGACCTGAGCCCCAGGACCATGCCTCAGGACTACCTGGCATGATGACTCCTTGCTGTCCCCCAGTCCACCTGGCCGTGCTGCTGCTCCAGTTTCAACTGTTCTGCCTGCGGCTATGGAACCCTGACCTGTTCACCGGACGTGCTTCCTGTCCCAGACCTGCTGTTTTCAACTCTCTAGAGACAGCAGGAGCGGTAGAGATACTCTCAATGATCGGCTATGAAAAGCCAACTGACATTTACTCCTGAGGTGCTGATCTGTTACACCCTCAACAACTCCTGTGATTATTATTATTGGACCATGCTGGTAATTTATGAACATTTGAACATCTTTGCCATGTTCTGTTATAATCTCCACCCGGCACAGCCAGAAGAGGACTGGCCACCCCTCATAGCCTGGTTCCTCTCTAGGTTTCTTCCTAGGTTTTGGCCTTTCTAGGGAGTTTTTCATAGCCACCGTGCTTCTACACCTGCATTGATTGCTGTTTGGGGTTTTAGGCTGGGTTTCTGTACAGCACTTTGAGATGTCAGCTGATGTAAGAAGGGCATTTTAAATAAAGTTGATTGGATTTGATTTGATGACTGTTCTCCTTTTCAGATTCAGCTACTCTGTTATGGCAGAGGCGGAGACGGCGTTGGTGGGATATGGGTCAAACTTAGCTGAAATGGTTTCGCGCCCCACGTCCGGTGCCAAGTTTTCATACATACAGCTGAGGACTTTGTATCTTAGACTTTGGAGTTTAACAGGTTTGTATGGACATATTTCACTTTGTCTTTCCCCAATCAAGCCTAATCAGTAGTAGCAGCCCGCAGGTAGTTTCCCAAGGTTCCGTTCCCCTTTGGCAATTATAAATGCTGCACCGCTGAGATGAAACAGATCTCTGTGGGTAAAAAGCTTCCAGAAAGGCTGTTGATTGCGTATGATTGGCTCAACCGACGGGCACAATCCAAAAGGTGCCTTTTCGATCTGCACATTAACTCAGTGTAGCTAGAAGGAGCAGTGGGTTTGACAGTGTAATATCCCCAGTGTCTCTGCTCAGAAGAGATAGCGAGCACAAGGACAATATTGGTAGAACATAGAATGAGTGAAATACTAAGATACAAGACCAGCTATTTGATATCATGAACATAACCACACAGTTGAGATGGAACTGTGAGTCATTGGCCTATTTAAAACACAGCATATAAAACCAACCACTATTATGTATTAATAAGGCATATTCTTATTCCATCCCTTTACTTAGATTTGTGTGTATAAGGTAGTTGTTTTGGAATTGTTAGATTACTTGTTAGATATCACTGCACTGTCGGAACTAGAAGCAAAATAATTTCGCTACACTTGCAATAACATCTACTAACCATGTGTACAGTTGAAGTCGGAAGTTTACATACACTTAGGTTGGAGTCATTAAAACTTGTTTTTTAACGAGTCCACACATTTCTTGTTAACAAACTATAGTTTTGGCAAGTCGGTTAGGACATCTACTTTGTGCATGCCACAAGTCATTTCTCCAACAATTGTTTACAGACAGATTATTTCACTTATAATTCACTGTATCACAATTCCAGTGGGTCAGACGTTTACATACACTAAGTTGACTGTGCCTTTAAACAGCTTAGGAAATTCCAGAAATTGATGTCATGTCTTTAGAAGCTTCTAAAAGGCTAATTGACATAATTTGAGTCAATTGGAGGTGTACCTGTGGATTTATTTCAAGGTCTATCTTCAGGAATGCACAATACCTCCTGTCTTAGGTCAGTTAGGATCACCACTTTATTTTAAGCTTCCGACTTCAACTGTATGTGACCAATAAAATGTGATTTGATTTGATTTGAGTGAGGTGAGGTGACAAAACAATCTTTAAACCTTTGAGTGCCTCATCCTGTTTCATGGCTGATGCTGCACACAAAGCTCTATGTAGTGTTAGAGGCGTCACTATAGACCCTGGTTCAGCGGTCTAAGGCACTGCATCACAGTGCTAGAGGAGTCACTGCAGACCCTGGTTCAGCGGTCTAAGGCACTGCATCACAGTGCTAGAGGAGTCACTGCAGACCCTGGTTCAGCGGTCTAAGGCACTGCATCACAGTGCTAGAGGAGTCACTGCAGACCCTGGTTCAGCGGTCTAAGGCACTGCATCACAGTGCTAGAGGAGTCACTGCAGACCCTGGTTCAGTGGTCTAAGGCACTGCATCACAATGCTAGAGGAGTCACTGCAGACCGTGATTGGGAGTCCCATAGGGCGGAGCACACTTGACCCAGGCTCGTCCGGGTTAGGACGGGGTAGGCCGTTATTGTAAATAAAAATGTGTACTTGATTCTTAATTGACTTGCCTAGTTAAATAAAGGTTAAATACAATAGAAAGCTTCAAACTTACTTATGGCAGAAGGATACAAAAGGCAAGAGTAACAAGCAGCAGGTTACATTGAGTAACAAGCAGCAGGTTTCAGCAGGATGCTGTGTTGGACCCTTTCCTCAACTCCTGTGAATAACTCAACAGACACACAAACTCTTCCACTGCGTCGGCCATCTTAGAGATTTCTGGATGTAGCCTACCATTCCCCAGTTTGTAAGGCGGAGTTTCAGAAGCTGGAAACTGGCTTACACTCAAGTTCACCACTATTAGAGCCTCTGTTTTGGTACATACTAAAGGAAAGCTACATGGTCCTGGTACATACTGAAGCAAAGCTACCTGGTCCTAGTACATACGGAAGCAAAGCTACATGGTCCTAGTACATACGGAAGCAAAGCTACATGGTCCTAGTACATACTGAAGCAACGCTACATGGTCCTAGTACATACGGAAGCAAAGCTACATGGACCTGGTACATACTGAAGCAAAGCTACATGGTCAGAGACTGAAGCAAAGCTACATGGTCCAGAGACTGAAGCAAAGCTACATGGTCAGAGACTGAAGCAAAGCTACAAGGTCCAGAGACTGAAGCAAAGCTACATGGTCAGAGACTGAAGCAACGCTACATAGTCGAGAGACTGAAGCAAAGCTACATGGTCCAGAGACTGAAGCAAAGCTACATGGTCCAGAGACTGAAGCAAAGCTACAAGGTCCAGAGACTGAAGCAAAGCTACATGGTCCAGAGACTGAAGCAAAGCTACATGGTCCAGAGACTGAAGCAAAGCTACATGGTCCAGAGACTGAAGCAAAGCTACATGGTCCAGAGACTGAAGCAAAGCTACATGGTCCAGAGACTGAAGCAAAGCTACATGGTCCAGAGACTGAAGCAAAGCTACATGGTCCAGAGACTGAAGCAAAGCTACATGGTCCAGAGACTGAAGCAAAGCTACATAGTCCAGAGACTGAAGCAACACTACACGGTCCTGGTACATATAGAAGCAATGCTACATGGTCCAGAGACTGAAGCAAAGCTACATAGTCCAGAGACTGAAGCAAAGCTACATGGTCCACAGACTGAAGCAAAGCTACATGGATCACAGACTGAAGCAAAGCTACATGGTCAACAGACTGCATTCGGAGTCATATTTATTGTTCTAATATTATGCATTACACATTAACAAGTAGGCCACTGAAGAGCTCTATCCTAATGAAGTGTCTTGTCTAATTTGAAGATATAAATATTAATGTGAATAGACCCGTTCAAATGAATCTACATTTAATTAGGGGAAGATATTCCATAAACCAATACCTTCTTCACTTCTCTCTCTCCCTCTCACTCTCCCTCTCTTTCCTTCTCTCCCAGCTCTCCCTCGCTCTGTGTTGACAGGAAGTTTAACTCAGGCTGAGCTGATGGATGGTCTCTATTTAGGCTGTGAGGAGGTCAAACCCACAGAGGAAGCAATCAGCCAGGACTCAGACCAGGAGGAACCTCCACAGCTGCACGGGAAGTAATAAACTGACCAGGGTGGCATCCCTGTTGGGAGAATCAGTTTATGCAGGGTCAAAGGGTTTGGTCAGATTGGCCGACCAATGACCTCATGGTGAACTTTATGAGTAGGAACCTTGAAGCCGAGGAGCTGGGGAGTTGATTTTTGGAGGAGGCTGACTGCTTACTGGCAGTTAGCTATTGCCCTATTCAGGGAATGAATAGTCTGAAACCTGCCCATGGTAGATATCTAGCTGTACTGCTCGAGAAACCTATAAGCAGATATTTTTGTGTTTCTTTAAGCCTGGCTCTAAGACTCTCTGAACTAAATAAATAGGAGAATGATTTGAATCTGGCTTCCCTCTCAATTCCACTTCAAACTTTAGTCTTCGTCACCATGAGCCCCTATACCCATGAGAGTTGTATATGTATGAATTATTTACAGCTTCATGGCAGAGCGCTGCTGCTCCGTGCACAGAGTGAAAGTCAATTTCATTTTCTTCTTTTCATTTCCTCGCATCCCTCCAGCATTTTCTAAAGTGGAAGAAGACAGATTCTCAATTTCATTTGGATTCTCTAACTTCCGTACCTTCAGAAAAGAGCAGAGAACTGTGCCAGCACTGAGTCATGACGATGACCGTTTTATATTTCCATTTCCCCCACCATGTCTATCGGCATCTGAAGTTTAAGTTATTATGCAGCTCTTTAGTTGGGTTAAGTCATGAACTTAAAGATGGAATCCACAAAAGGGGGGAAACACCGAAACTGTCCACCCCACGACCGTTGCTTTTGTTTTCGTTGCCGAGCTGAGGAACGTCATGCAACGTGGCAAAAAAACATTACAGTTCATATTACGCTCTTCAATCATGCAATGATGCCCGAGGGAAACTAATGTTACTCTTTATTTGGAAAGTTCATCTGTAGATCTGCTACAGAATATCTACAGACTATCAGTAACATTTCAACTAACTTATCTGGTACACCTAACCCTAGCTCGAACCCTAACCTTAACCCTTACCCTAACCCTAAACGTAACCCTTAAACTAACCCTAAACCGAGTCCTAACCTTAACCCTTATCCTAACCCTTACCCTAACCCTAAACGTAACCCTTAAACTAACCCTAAACCGAGTCCTAGCCTTAACCCTTATCTTAACCCTAAACGTAACCCTTAAACTAACCCTAAACCGAATCCTAACCTTAACCCTTACCCTTACCCTAACCCTTATTTCTAAACCAAACCCCAACCTTATCCAAGTGTGACCAAAAAACTGTGTTTGTTGCTTCCTGTTGTTTGCAGTTGCTTGCAGTTGTTGTTGTAATATCACACATGGATGTGGCCGTTTCACCGTTAAAGGTACAATGCAGCCATTTTTATCTCAATATCAAATCATTTCTGGGTAAGATTTAAGTAACTTACTGGGTGGGATTGTATTCAATTAAAATGGTCAAAAATAAGGAAATAAATGTTTCTCAGCAAAGAGTGTTTCTCGCAGCTGTGATGTTCGGATGTACCGATCCTGTGCAGGTGTTGTTACACGTGGTCTGCCACTGCGAGGACGATCAGCTGTCCGTCCTGTCTCCCTGTAGCGCTGTCTTAGGAGTCTCACAGTCCGGACATTGAAATGTATTGCCCTGGCCACATCTGCAGTCCTCATGCCTCCTTGCAGCATGCCTAAGGCACGTTCACGCAAATGAGCAGGGACCCTGGGCATCTTTCTTTTGGTGTTTTTCAGTCAGTAGAAAGGCCTCTTTAGTGTCCTAAGTTTTCATAACTGTGACCTTAATTGCCTACCGTCTGTAAGCTGTTAGTGTCTTAACGACCATTCCACAGGTGCATGGTCATTAATTGTTTGTGGTTCATTGAACGAGCATGGGAAACATTGTTTAAACCCTTTGTAATGAAGTTATTTGTGTTTTTACCAATTATGTTTGAAAGACAGGGAACTGAAAAAGTGTGTTTCTTTCTTTGCTGAGTTTAGTATAGTATTGTATGGAATAGTATAGTATAGTATGATATGGTATGATATAGTATGGTATAGTATAGTATGGTATGGTATGTTATGGTATTGTATAGTATAGTGTAGCATAGTATGAAATAGTATGGTATAATATGGTATAGTATGGTATGGTATGGTATGGTATGGTATGGTATTGTATAGTGTGGTATGATGTATTGTATTGTAGTGTGGTATAGTATAGTATTTTATACTGGTCAAAGAGATACTGGGCTAAGAGATACTGGGCTAAGAGAAACTGGGCTAAGAGATACTGGGCTAAGAGAAACTGGGCTAAGAGATACTGGGCTAAGAGATACTGGGCTAAGAGATACTGGGCTAAGAGAAACTGGGCTAAGAGAAATTGGGTTAAGAGAAACTGGGCTAAGAGATACTGGGCTAAGAGATACTGGGCTAAGAGATACTGGGCTAAGAGATACTGGGCTAAGAGAAACTGGGCTAAGAGATACCGGGCTAAGAGAAACTGGGTTGAGAGAAAACGATATAAGAGAAACTGGGCTAAGAGATACTGGGCTAAGAGATACCGGGCTAAGGGAAACTGGGCTGAGAGAAAACGATATAAGAGATACCGGGCTAAGAGATACTGGTCTAAGATGATGGATAATGCATTTTATTCAGTATTTATATCTCTGGAAATGCATGTCATTGAGATGCAGTTTTGATCACTTTTCTGTAAATATTTGATAAGTTGCAAATACTTAGGTCTCTGTTGTGTTGCCATGTGACACTGCATGTTTATCATGCCTCATGCACAGGGTGACAGACACATGAAACATTCCCCAAGTCACATCTGCTGTAGGTTTGTATTAACTACCATGGTACTGTGTGTTGTATCTCATTTTTTCAGCCAATTCTTATCTTTTGATTAGGTTTGGATTAAATTGATTACAACATTAATTAGAAACATTGTTTTTTGTATGTGTTTTATCCTAGAATTCTGTGAATCTTACTTCTAACAGATCATATGAATATGATTACAAAGTTTTTGAAAAGGTTCTCAATGAGTCCTCTCAAACAAAATGGCTGACAAAATTTTGAAAGACAACATGGGGAGAGATGCCCAGGGCATCACTTGTTTACAGAATCATCTCTGCATTCTGCTAATGGAACATCCAGATGAAAGGAAGTCAATCTGCAGCCTAGAGACACGTATTTGTTGTGTTCCCATCTCAATATGAAAGTTGAGAGCATAAAAGCGAATGGGTAATTAGTTTATGGACATATCTTCCATAAAACATATTACAGTTGACAAAAGTGTGTGATCTCCAGAAAAAGCTATCTGCAATGTTCTGTTACTCAGATATTTGATGTCAAAACTCATTACAATTGGGATGAAGTACATTTTTATATGGATATTACCAGTTACACCACATCAAACACCTTCGGCCACAACATTCTCTTCAGTTTTTTTTGTTGCTTTGGTGCAAGACTTTACTATGGAACACATAACCCTACAAACAGCTTCACCCCAGACTCTTTATTTCTAAGAGTTTACTAGATCAGACACATAGAGTACACTCTCAGAAAAAATATACTGAATTGTACTAAAAAGGGGTACAGACGCTTGTCACCGTATGTCCATTTTACCATTAGTTGTAGTTCATGTACCCAAGAATACGAAGGTAAGTGAACTAAATTACTATCACCCCGTAGCACTCACTTCTGTCATAATGAAGTGTGTAACGGATGTGAAACGCTAGCTTAGTTAGCGGTGGTGCGCGCTAAATAGCGTTTCAATCAGTAACGTCACTTGCTCTGAGACCTTGAAGTAGTGGTTCCACTTGCTCTGCAAGGGCCGCGGCTTTTGTGGAGCGATGGGTAATGATGCTTCGTTGGTGACTGTTGTCGATGTGTGCAGAGGGTCCCTGGTTTGCACCCGGATATGGGCGAGGGGACGGTCTAAAGTTATACTGTTACAAGTGCTTTGAGAGGCTAGTTATTAAGGGCCATGTCACCTCCACCTTATCCGACATCCTAGACACAATAGAATGTGCCCCAACAGATCCACGGACGACACAATCACCATCACACCGCATACTGCCCTTTCCCACCTGGACAACATAAATACATATGAACGAATGCTGTTCATCGAGTACAGCTCAGCTTTTTACACCATAGTGTACTCAGCCCCCTTCTGTATTCCCTGTTCACCCATGACTGCATGGCCACGCTGATCCTCAACAGGGGGGCCCGACATGGGTGTGTGCTCAGCCCCCTTTCTGTGTTCCCTGTTCACCCATGACTGCATGGCCACGCTGATCCTCAACAGGGGGGCCCGACATGGGTGTGTGCTCAGCCTCCTTCTGTATTCCCTGTTCACCCATGACTGCATGGCCACGCTGATCCTCAACAGGGGGGCCCGACATGGGTGTGTGCTCAGCCCCCTTTCTGTACTCCCTGTTCACCCATGACTGTATGGCCACGCTGATCCTCAACGGGGGGCCCGACATGGGTGTGTACTCAGCCCCCTTTCTGTGTTCCCTGTTCACCCATGACTGCATGGCCACGCTGATCCTCAACAGGGGAGCCCGACATGGGTGTGTGCTCAGCCCCCTTTCTGTGTTCCCTGTTCACCCATGACTGCATGGCCACGCTGATCCTCAACAGGGGGCCCGACATGGGTGTGTGCTCAGCCCCCTTTCTGTGTTCCCTGTTCACCCATGACTGCATGGCAGTAATCAGACGTCATTTCCGGTCACGACTTGCAGACTTGTTTTTGAGTTGCTGTGCGTTTTGTTGCCAACCTGTTTTGCTACCTGACAAATTTACGGTTTTTACTTTTTAATTACCGTTTATATTTTTGTTTTTTCCTACTCAACTTTTTCACTCCGGACGCTTTATCTGGACACGGTTCGTCAGGACCTCCAACAGCCGAAGCTAAGTAGTAACATTAACATGATGCCTTCTAATTGCAGTCGCTGTACTCGCCTTACGGCGAGGATAGCTGTGCTACAAGCCCAGCTTCGGACGCAATCGCTAGGCAAGGGTAATTTCAGTGTAGGAAAGGCTGAAACAGCGTCTGTGCCACCAGTAAGTACAGATAGTAGTATAAATCCCCTGGCACAGTCCCCGCAGCCGGACAACTTTCTCACGGTTTCTGGAAGGAAATGCTGTAGGAACGCTCAACCGGTGTCGCTCATTCAGCCGACAGAAACTTTCAACCGGTTTTCCCCATTAAGCAGCGGGTCGGAGTCAGAGGCCGAGTCTTCTCTGGTCTCTACTCCTCCCGTTACGGGGTCTGAGACGCCGAAGCTTCCCACCATTAGCTCTGACAAATTGAAAACTCTAGTCATTGGCGACTCCATTACCCGCAGTATTAGACTTGAGAATCATCCAGCGATCATACACTGTTTACCGGGGGGCAGGGCTACCGACGTTAAGGCTAATCTGAAGATGGTGCTGGCTAAAGCTAAAACTGGCGAGTGTAGAGAGTATAGAGATATTGTTATCCACGTCGGCACCAACGATGTTAGGATGAAACAGTCAGAGATCACCAAGCGCAACATAGCTTCTGCGTGTAAATCAGCTAGAAAGATGTGTCGGCATCGAGTAATTGTCTCTGGCCCCCTCCCAGTTAGGGGGAGTGATGAGCTCTACAGCAGAGTCTCACAACTCAATCGCTGGTTGAAAACTGTTTTCTGCCCCTCCCAAAAGATAGAATTTGTAGATAATTGGCCCTCTTTCTGGGACTCACCCACAAACAGGACCAAGCCTGACCTGCTGAGGAGTGACGGACTCCATCCTAGCTGGAGGGGTGCTCTCATTTTATCTACCAACATAGACAGGGCTCTAACTCCTCTAGCTCCACAATGAAATAGGGTGCAGGCCAGGCAGCAGGCTGTTAGCCAGCCTGCCAGCATAGTGGAGTCTGCCACTAGCACAGTCAGTGTAGTCAGCTCAGCTATCACCATTGAGACCGTGTCTGTGCCTCGACCTAGGTTGGGCAAAACTAAACATGGCGGTGTTCGCCTTAGCAATCTCACTAGGATAAAGACCACCTCCATTCCTGTCATTATTGAAAGATATCATGATACCTCACATCTCAAAATAGGGCTACTTAATGTTAGATCCCTTACTTCAAAGGCAATTATAGTCAATGAACTAATCACTGATCATAATCTTGATGTGATTGGCCTGACTGAAACATGGCTTAAGCCTGATGAATTTACTGTGTTAAATGAGGCCTCACCTCCTGGCTACACTAGTGACCATATCCCCCGTGCATCCCGCAAAGGCGGAGGTGTTGCTAACATTTACGATAGCAAATTTCAATTTACAAAAAAAAAAATGACGTTTTCGTCTTTTGAGCTTCTAGTCATGAAATCTATGCAGCCTACTCAATCACTTTTTATAGCTACTGTTTACAGGCCTCCTGGGCCATATACAGCGTTCCTCACTGAGTTCCCTGAATTCCTATCGGACCTTGTAGTCATAGCGGATAATATTCTAATCTTTGGTGACTTTAATATTCACATGGAAAAGTCCACAGACCCACTCCAAAAGGCTTTCGGAGCCATCATCGACTCAGTGGGTTTTGTCCAACATGTCTCTGGACCCACTCACTGTCACAGTCATACGCTGGACCTAGTTTTGTCCCATGGAATAAATGTTGTGGATCTTAATGTTTTTCCTCATAATCCTGGACTATCGGACCACCATTTTATTACGTTTGCAATTGCAACAAATAATCTGCTCAGACCCCAACCAAGGATCATCAAAAGTCGTGCTATAAATTCACAGACAACACAAAGATTCCTTGATGTCCTTCCAGATTCCCTCTGTCTACCCAAGGACGCCAGAGGACAAAAATCAGTTAACCACCTAACTGAGGAACTCAACTTAACCTTGCGCAATACCCTAGATGCAGTTGCACCCCTAAAAACTAAAAACATTTCTCATAAGAAACTAGCTCCCTGGTACACAGAAAATACCCGAGCTCTGAAGCAAGCTTCCAGAAAATTGGAACGGAAATGGCGACACACCAAACTGGAAGTCTTCCGACTAGCTTGGAAAGACAGTACTGTGCAGTACCGAAGAGCCCTTACTGCTGCTCGATCATCCTATTTTTCTAACTTAATTGAGGAAAATAAGAACAATCCGAAATTCCTTTTTGATACTGTCGCAAAGCTAACTAAAAAGCAGCATTCCCCAAGAGAGGATGACTTTCACTTTAGCAGTGATAAATTCTTGAACTTCTTTGAGGAAAAGATTATGATTATTAGAAAGCAAATTACGGACTCTTCCTTAAATCTGCGTATTCCTTCAAAGCTCAGTTGTCCTGAGTCTGCACAACTCTGCCAGGACCTAGGATCAAGAGAGACACTCAAGTGTTTTAGTACTATATCTCTTGACACAATGATGAAAATAATCATGGCCTCTAAACCTTCAAGCTGCATACTGGACCCTATTCCAACTAAACTACTGAAAGAGCTGCTTCCTGTGCTTGGCCCTCCTATGTTGAACATAATAAACGGCTCTCTATCCACCGGATGTGTACCAAACTCACTAAAAGTGGCAGTAATAAAGCCTCTCTTGAAAAAGCCAAACCTTGACCCAGAAAATATAAAAAACTATCGGCCTATATCGAATCTTCCATTCCTCTCAAAAATTTTAGAAAAGGCTGTTGCGCAACAACTCACTGCCTTCCTGAAGACAAACAATGTATACGAAATGCTTCAGTCTGGTTTTAGACCCCATCATAGCACTGAGACGGCACTTGTGAAGGTGGTAAATGACATTTTAATGGCATCGGACCGAGGCTCTGCATCTGTCCTCGTGCTCCTAGACCTTAGTACTGCTTTTGATACCATCGATCACCACATTCTTTTGGAGAGATTGGAAACCCAAATTGGTCTACACGGACAAGTTCTGGCCTGGTTTAGATCTTATCTGTCGGAAAGATATCAGTTTGTCTCTGTGAATGGTCTGTCCTCTGACAAATCAACTGTACATTTCGGTGTTCCTCAAGGTTCCGTTTTAGGACCACTATTGTTTTCACTATATATTTTACCTCTTGGGGATGTTATTCGAAAACATAATGTTAACTTTCACTGCTATGCGGATGACACACAGCTGTACATTTCAATTAAACATGGTGAAGCCCCAAAATTGCCCTTGCTAGAAGAATGTGTTTCAGACATAAGGAAGTGGATGGCTGCAAACTTTCTACTTTTAAACTCGGACAAAACAGAGATGCTTGTTCTAGGTCCCAAGAAACAAAGAGATCTTCTGTTGAATCTGACAATTAATCTTAATGGTTGTACAGTCGTCTCAAATAAAACTGTGAAGGACCTCGGCGTTACTCTGGACCCTGATCTCTCTTTTGAAGAACATATCAAGACCATTTCAAGGACAGCTTTTTTCCATCTACGTAACATTGCAAAAATCAGGAACTTTCTGTCCAAAAATGATGCAGAAAAATTAATCCATGCTTTTGTCACTTCCAGGTTAGACTACTGCAATGCTCTACTTTCCGGCTACCCGGATAAAGCACTAAATAAACTTCAGTTAGTGCTAAATACGGCTGCTAGAATCCTGACTAGAACCAAAAAAATTTGATCATATTACTCCAGTGCTAGCCTCTCTACACTGGCTTCCTGTCAAAGCAAGGGCTGATTTCAAGGTTTTACTGCTAACCTACAAAGCATTACATGGGCTTGCTCCTATCTATCTCTCTGATTTGGTCCTGCCGTACATACCTACACGTACGCTACGGTCACAAGACGCAGGCCTCCTAATTGTCCCTAGAATTTTTAAGCAAACAGCTGGAGGCAGGGCTTTCTCCTATAGAGCTCCATTTTTATGGAACGATCTGCCTACCCATGTCAGAGACGCAAACTCGGTCTCAACCTTTAAGTCTCTACTGAAGACTCATCTCTTCAGTGGGTCATATGATTGAGTGTAGTCTGGCCCAGGAGTGGGAGGGTGAACGGAAAGGCTCTGGAGCAACGAACCACCCTTGCTGTCTCTGCCTGGCCGGTTCCCCTCTTTCCACTGGGATTCTCTGCCTCTAACCCTATTACAGGGGCTGAGTCACTGGCTTTACTGGGGCTCTCTCATGCCGTCCCTGGAGGGGGTGCGTCACCTGAGTGGGTTGAGTCACTGATGTGGTCATCCTGTCTGGGTTGGCGCCCCCCCCCCCCCCCCTTAAGTTGTGCCGTGGCGGAGGTCTTTGTGGGCTATACTCAGCCTTGTCTCAGGATGGTATGTTGGTGGTTGAAGATATCCCTCTAGTGGTGTGGGGGCTGTGCTTTGGCAAAGTGGGTGGGGTTATATCCTTCCTGTTTGGCCCTGTCCGGGGGTGTCCTCGGAGTGGGCCACAGTGTCTCCTGACCCCTCCTGTCTCAGCCTCCAGTATTTATGCTGCAGTAGTTTATGTGTCGGGGGGCTAGGGTCAGTTTGTTATATCTGGAGTACTTCTTCTGTCCTATTCGGTGTCCTGTGTGAATCTAAGTGTGCGTTCTCTAATTCTCTCCTTCTCTCTTTCTCTCTCTCGGAGGACCTGAGCCCTAGGACCATGCCCCAGGACTACCTGACATGATGACTCCTTGCTGTCCCCAGTCCACCTGGCTGTGCTGCTGCTCCAGTTTCAACTGTTCTGCCTTATTATTATTCGACCATGCTGATCATTTATGAACATTTGAACATCTTGGCCATGTTCTGTTATAATCTCCACCCGGCACAGCCAGAAGAGGACTGGCCATCCCACATATGCTCTCTCTAATTCTCTCTTTCTTTCTCTCTCTCGGAGGACCTGAGCCCTAGGACCATGCCCCAGGAATACCTGACATGATGACTCCTTGATGTCCCCAGTCCACCTGACTGTGTTGCTGCTCCAGTTTCAACTATTCTGCCTTATTATTATTCGACCATGCTGGTCATTTATGAACATTTGAACATCTTGACCATGTTTTGTTATAATCTCCACCCGGCACAGCCAGAAGAGGACTGGCCACCCCACATAGCCTGGTTCCTCTCTAGGTTTCTTCCTAGGTTTTGGCCTTTCTAGGGAGTTTTTCCTAGCCACCGTGCTTCTTCACCTGCATTGCTTGCTGTTTGGGGTTTTAGGCTGGGTTTCTGTACAGCACTTTGAGATATCAGCTGATGTACGAAGGGCTATATAAAATAAATTTGAATTTGAAATTTGAATGGCCACGCTGATCCTCAACAGGGGGGCCCGACATGGGTGTGTCCTCAGCCTCCTTCTGTATTCCCGATTCACCCATGACTGCATGGCCACGCACATCTCCAACTCAATCATTACGTTTGTTGACGGCACAACAGTGCCGTTTCCGGATTACCAATAACAATGAGAGCCGACAGGGAGGATGTGAGGGACCTGGCGGAGTGGTGCCAGGAAAGTAACCTCTCCCTCAACGTTAACAAAATGAAAGAGCTGATTGTGGACTACAGGAGACAGCAGAGAGAGGACGCCCCCATCCACATCGACTGAGCCGCATTGGAGAGAGTCAAAAGTGTGAAATTCTTCTGAGTATACGTCACTGATAACCTAGAAGCTTGGTGAGGAAGGCAACAGTGCCAAACCTCAGACATTCAGCTGATAACCTGAAAGCTTGGTGAGGAAGGCAACAGTGCCAAACCTCAGACATTCAGCTGATAACCTGGAAGCTTGGTGAGGAAGGCAACAGTGCCAAACCTCAGACATTCAGCTGATAACCTGAAAGCTTGGTGAGGAAGGCAACAGTGCCAAACCTCAGACATTCAGCTGATAACCTAGAAGCTTGGTGAGGAAGGCAACAGTGCCAAACCTCAGACATTCAGCTGATAACCTAGAAGCTTGGTGAGGACGGCAACAGTGCCAAACCTCAGAAATTCAGCTTGGCACTTAAGACCTCAAGAACTTCTACAGATGAATCACTGAGAGCATCCTGTCAGGCTTTAACCACTCGGCTCTGCAGAAGGTGGCGTAGTCACCGGGGGCACACTGCTTTCCCTCCAAGACATCTACAGCACCCGGTGTCATAGGAGGGCCAAGAAGATCATCAAGGTCTTCAGCCACCCGAGCCAAGGCCTGGTTTAGTGGTTGGACATAAAAGTCTGTATAAACACCAAGAAATCAATTCCGAGTAATTTTAATTTGAGAAATCTGTTCCCAGGTTAAGCAACGCCTCACGGCACAACGCCTCACGGCACAACGCCTCACGGCACAACCCCTCTCCCCTATTTGACCTAGATAGTTTGTGTGTATTTACTGATATGTAGGCGACGTGTGCCTTTAAAAAAATATTTTATATAGTTCTGTCCTTGAGCTGTTCTTGTCTATTAATGTTCTGTATTATGTCATGTTTCATGTTTTGTGTGGACCCCAGGAGGAGTAGCTTCTGCTTTTATAGCAGCTAATGGGTATCCTAATAAAACACCACAGATATGAAATACCAAGTATCACTATGCATAATACAGAGACACGTCATCATGTACAAATTATTATGTCTAATTATTATGTCTAAGTCAAATAATGTATCTGTTTGATCTTTTTGTCATCAATTTGTTCCAGCCCCCTGACCATCCACAAAACGTAGGCCCGCAGCTGAATCTAGTTGATTACCTCAACCATTACGTCAAGTGGCCCATTCCTCTTGACAAGGTCGCTCAGTATTGTGCTAAGGTTGCTACAATAACAAAAACATGTACCATCATACTAGATTATCCGCACATGTACCATAAACGTTACCGAACAGTACGATGTGAGATTGTATGTGTACCTCTGAAGGTACATTATGTGTGTTTTGTTTTGTACCCCGGGATCAATACTGTACCCTAACCGTGCCCTTTTCTTCTGAGAATGCACAGCTCACTGGGAGATGGGACATAGTAATGCACCTAGTTTTCAAAAGCGTTAGAGATGCTGTAACATACCATGGGGACAATACTGAGGTGCTGGAAAGTGGCCCACTTTAGTTTTGGATGAGAACGTTCTGGTTACAAGTAACTGAGAAATAGTGCTTTAAAAACCCACTCATCTACAGGTGTCGACTACCTTCACCATTATCCCCTGTGTATTTATATCTGTGTTCTCTGTTTGTCTGTTGCCAGTTCGTATTGTTTAGTGGGACCTACCAGCGTTTGTTCCCATGCGATATTTTGCAAATTGAGAAAAAAAAACATTTGTGTAACTACAACCATTGGAGAGACTGTGGTAATATTTTTTTTCAGTATTCCGGTGAGTACTGTATTCAGCCCCTCCTTTAAACAGATAATAATGGTTTCTCTTTTCCAATGGAAGGACATATCATGCTGGAGGCATAAGAGAGCACAAACTGTTGTCATGATTTGATATTTTAAAAAAAAGTCATTTTAGGAGTCGGAGAAAAGTGTCCTGGCTGAAAGGGTATAATTACCTATTGAATGTGAGTGGAATGCAGTCCTAACTTGTGCTATCACCACAGGACAAACGGGGCAACCAGAATAACACATGGAAGGAGAAGTAGGATACAGTGGCACACGGTTAAACATTTACTGGAGATATTATTCTTAGAGCTCCAGTGTTACGCCTCAAGCATCAGTAATGCACTCAGTTCATGTGCTCCTCTGAGGAGAAATGTGTGAGAGAGTGTGTACCGCACCCGTAGGCTGCTGCTTGCACGCAGCATAGTAATGTGAGTGGAACCTATTCACCCATCAATGCTACACTCTACAAAATGCTGGGTTAAAAACAACCCCACTTGGGTTATTTCACTAACCCTGTCACACCCTGATCTGTTTCACCTGTCTTTGTGCTTGTCTCCACTCCCCTACAGGTGTCGCCCATCTTCCCCATTATCCCCTGTGTATTTATACCTGTGTTCTCTGTTTGTCTGTGGCCAGTTCGTTTTGTTTCGTGAAACCTATCAGCGTTTGTTCCCATGCTCCTGTCTGTTCTTGCTCCTGTTTTCTAGTCCTTCCCGGTTTTGACCCTTCTGCACTGACACTGAGCCCGCCTGCCGTTCTATACCTTGCCCCAGCTTACTGGGTTACTGACCCCTGCCTGCCCTGACCCTGAGACTGCCTGCCGTTCTGGACCTTTTGCACACTCTCTGGGTTACTGACCCCTGCCTGCTCTGACCCTGAGACTGCCTGCCGTTCTGGACCTTTTGCACACTCTCTGGGTTACTGACCCCTGCCTGCCCTGACCCTGAGACTGCCTGCCGTTCTGGACCTTTTGCACACTCTCTGGGTTACTGACCCCTGCCTGCCCTGACCCTGAGACTGCCTGCCGTTCTGGACCTATTGCACACTCTCTGGGTTACTGACCCCTGCCTGCCCTGACCCTGAGACTGCCTGCCGTTCTGGACCTATTGCACACTCTCTGGGTTACTGACCTCTGCCTGCCCTGACCCTGAGACTGCCTGCCGTTCTGGACCTATTGCACACTCTCTGGGTTATTGACCCCTGCCTGCCCTGACCCGGAGACTGCCTGCCGTTCTGGACCTTTTGCACACTCTCTGGGTTACTGACCCCTGCCTGCCCTGACCCTGAGACTGCCTGCCGTTCTGGACCTATTGCACACTCTCTGGGTTACTGACCCCTGCCTGCCCTGACCCTGAGACTGCCTGCCGTTCTGGACCTATTGCACACTCTCTGGGTTACTGACCCCTGCCTGCCCTGACCCTGAGACTGCCTGCCGTTCTGGACCTTTTGCACACTCTCTGGGTTATTGACCCCTGCCTGCCCTGACCCGGAGACTGCCTGCCGTTCTGGACCTTTTGCACACTCTCTGGGTTACTGACCCCTGCCTGCCCTGACCCTGAGACTGCCTGCCGTTCTGGACCTATTGCACACTCTCTGGGTTACTGACCCCTGCTTGCCCTGACCCTGAGGCTGCCTGCCGTTCTGGACCTATTGCACACTCTCTGGGTTACTGACCCCTGCCTGCCCTGACCCTGAGACTGCCTGCCGTTCTGGACCTATTGCACACTCTCTGGGTTATTGACCCCTGCCTGCCCTGACCCGGAGACTGCCTGCCGTTCTGGACCTTTTGCACACTCTCTGGGTTACTGACCCCTGCCTGCCCTGACCCTGAGACTGCCTGCCGTTCTGGACCTATTGCACACTCTCTGGGTTACTGACCCCTGCCTGCCCTGACCCTGAGACTGCCTGCCGTTCTGGACCTATTGCACACTCTCTGGGTTACTGACCCCTGCCTGCCCTGACCCTGAGACTGCCTGCCGTTCTGGACCTATTGCACACTCTCTGGGTTATTGACCCCTGCCTGCCCTGACCCTGAGACTGCCTGCCGTTCTGGACCTTTTGCACACTCTCTGGGTTACTGACCCCTGCCTGCCCTGACCCTGAGACTGCCTGCCGTTCTGGACCTTTTGCACACTCTCTTTGTTACTGACCCCTGCCTGCTCTGACCCTGAGACTGCCTGCCGTTCTGGACCTTTTGGGTTACTGACCCCTGCCTGCCCTGACCCTGAGACTGCCTGCCGTTCTGGACCTTTTGCACACTCTCTGGGTTACTGACCCCTGCCTGCCTTTGAAATACACTTTTGTTTCTTCGACACTGTCTACATCTGGGTCATACCTGAAACCTGATCAACCCAGCGATGGGTCTCTATAGCACAGAACACACACTGAGTTATGTGAATAAATTCAACGGATTGAGTAACTGGCTTAACACAAAAAAAAGGTTATTTTGAACCAGCAGTGGGTTGTTTTTTACAATATACATTTAAACCCATTCAGAAAGACATGTTTTTTACGATATACATTTAAGCCCATTCAGAAAGACATGTTTTTTACAATATACATTTAAGCCCATTCAGAATGACATGTTTTTTCCAGATGGAACGCCTGATGTATACCTTTACATCTGTTCAATAGGAGATTACTTGGATTTACTTTAGTCAATCGTTAGTACAGGTGCGCATATGTTATTGTACCATCTAGTCCATTGTAATGATGCATGTAGCCCGTACAATGTGTGTCGATTCACTGATTTACCCAACACAAAACAAAACATTTCAACCACGTACAGACAGACTTTGATAGGAGTAGATTATTTGTAGTATGTGCTATAAACATACTATTTTTATGATTAACAGTAAGCTCCCACTGGGCACACCACGTCATTTCAACATGGATAATTGGGTAATATTTGGTTGAGACGTTGATCAATGAGATTATAACCTCAAAAATTACAGCTAAAAGTTCATTTCCAATGTTATCACTGTTCTTTCAACCATTTAAAAGCAAAACAAAATTCCAATGAAAAAACATTGTCTGATTTCTGGTTTAGTTGTCACCCAAATGTCTATCACTGTGCCTTCCACCAGTTAAAACCACAGCATAGTTCAAATGGGAATACAATGTCAGATATTGTGTTTATTTACACAACAGATTAATATGTTATGCAATGTGCTTCATCTAATAGCGGAATCAAATGACCTGGATTGCGGTTGAGATTCCATTAAAAGTAGTTTATTACAGCAATTGTAAAGATCTCTACATGCTTTAAATGATTAGGTAAACTTAAAAATAGACCAAATAGATACAATAACCTCAAAACGTGGCCATTAATGTGTTCCTCATGTTCAGGTTGAATGTTACATTAGTCTGTAAAATAGCCTTAACTTTAGGCTATTTACTGTATTACAAAAGTGATACAGAATTGACAACGCAACTAAATAATCAACATTTAATTACAAGGAGATGAATGTGATGCTTGAATAGTTCCATCTGAGCCACTGGCCCAATCTCATTCTTTAGTGTTTATGTTTGGTTGAGTTGGAGACGTGATTCCAACACATCAGTTCTTAACTTGTCGACAAGTTAATAGGATATTTATTGTATTTAAAAAGTGACGTTGAATTGAATCGATATGTTGGATTCACATCTCCATCTCAACCATAACAGTTAAAGAATTGAGCCAGTGACTCAGAAGCAGCAGATACATCTCCTTTAATTATTATTATTTCACCTTTATTTTACTTGGCAAGTCAGTTAAGAACAAATTCTTATTTACAATGACGTCCTAGGAACAGTGGGTTACCTGCCTGTTCAGGGGCAGAACGACAGATTGCATCCTTCCGGTTACTAGTCCAACGCTCTAACCACTAGGCTACCCTGCTGCCCCAATTGTTGAAGACAGGACTAAATCAAATCAAACATTAAATTAACTTAAAATAAAGTTTGATTTAGTCCTATTGTTTAACTCTGATTTGTTGGTTGAGATGAAGACGTGAATCCAACATATCAATTATTAATTTGTAGACAAACTGAATTAAAGCCAGACTAAGTCACTGGTACATATGGAACTATCCAAACAGAAGACGCATCTCCTTCAAATGCATTGACAACCAAAAACAATTCAATATCACTTCATATCAGTACATTTTAAATCAACCAGAGCTTGAAACTCAAGGCCTGTTGTTTTGTCTATTTAATTAGTTGAATTCTGGGTTGAATTGAAACAGTAGCTGTTGATGACTATGTAAATGCTATATAGGCTGAAATACCATCATTGATAATGTATGCGTGATAAAGTATGGTTCATTTCCATTTGCTTTGTTAAACCAACCCTTTGGAATGACTTCGGTAGCAACAGAGAATCTATTTCGTTTTTTTAAGTGGAGATCTCTCAACAGTCATTCTCACAATGGCACACTGGTAACAGTCAGTGACATCATAGCTAAGCAGGGCCAGGTTTGGTTAAAACCCCGGATAGGAGACCGAAGTGAAGCTATACATAATTTTTATACAAGGTTTGTCTACGTTGAAATTTGGTTACCATGATGACACAATCCTGCGGCTAAAGTTTCATCCTCAAACAGTTAATTACTTTTTTCAAATCCAACATAGTTTCCACGTAGATACCACTTCACAATTTTGATAAATTACGTTGATTCAACCAGTTTGTGCCCAGTGGGCTGCTCTCTGCCAGGTAATAGAGAGGACGTGAGCAGAAATCAGTGCAGAAGTTATTCATGGCATTGCATAAGACCTGCTGTCAATCAAGTGTAGAGGTGCATGTAGGCAAAGACTGAGCCCAATTACAGGAAGCAACCTGACAGCACAGAGAAATAACCATAGAAACAGTTGGACGAAGGGGACACATTTCTTTGCTCTCCATCACGGTAAAGCTACACTCAAAGTTGTATGGCTAGTTAGTAAACAGCGATCTTTGCGACCTCTGAAACATGCTCAAATCAATCCCCCCCCCAGTAAGGGGCTTCATCTGATGGTCACACTGAGGGAGTGAAACTGATTGTTATTCAGCTAAACATAACACAAAATGTGCCCCTGCAACCTGCTCTGGGTATTTCAGATGATGCAGAGAGAAACTGAAGAGGATTATAACAACAGGGGAATTGAAGAGGGAGCTAACTACACTTACCACCTTCATGTGATAAAACTCATAACAGCAGGGGAATGGAAGAGTGAGTTAACTACACTTACCACCTTCATGTGATACTCTTCAATTCCCCTGCTGTTATGAGTTGTGAGTTAACTACACACCTTCATGTGATAAAACTCATAACAGCAGGGAATGGAAGAGTGAGTTAACTACACTTAACACCTTCATGTGATAAAACTCATAACAGCAGGGAATGGAAGAGGGAGCTAACTACACTTACCACCTTCATGTGATAAAACTCATAACAGCAGGGAATGGAAGAGTGAGTTAACTACACTTAACACCTTCATGTGATAAAACTCATAACAGCAGGGGAGTGGAAGAGTGAGTTAACTACACACCTTCATGTGATAAAACTCATAACAGCAGGGGAGTGGAAGAGTGAGTTAACTACACTTAACACCTTCATGTGATACAACTCATAACAGCAGGGGAATGGAAGAGTGAGTTAACTACACACCTTCATGTGATAAAACTCATAACAGCAGGGGAGTGGAAGAGTGAGTTAACTACACTTACCACCTTCATGTGATAAAACTCATAACAGCAGGGGAATGGAAGAGTGAGTTAACTACACACCTTCATGTGATAAAACTCATAACAGCAGGGGAATGGAAGAGTGAGTTAACTACACTTACCATCTTCATGTGATAAAACTCATAACAGCAGGGAATTGAAGTTTGAGTTAACTACACTTACCATCTTCATGTGATAAAACTCATAACAGCATGGGAATGGAAGAGTGAGTTAACTACACTTACCATCTTCATGTGATAAAACTCATAACAGCAGGGGAATTGAAGAGTGAGTTAACTACACTTAACACCTTCATGTGATACAACTCATGGTCCACTGCCTTGGTGTCCATCTACTGTGATTGGGCCAAGCTGAGAGAGATACATAAACCCATTTTTTTTAAACCAAAAGCAAAGTTGACAGTTATAATCAATGGAGCAATAGTTTGAATGTTAACTTTAGAGCTGATGTGTGCTCAGCATTCTGGCACAAAATGGTTTCCGTGCATCACCCAAGTGGGTGCTACACATTGGTGGTTGGAAGAAGTGAGTTTCTCCCCTAACTATGTAAAGCGATTTGAACACCGACTGTAGATGGAAAAGCACTATATAAATCCAATCAGTTATTACATTTAACCGTTAGACCAGCTGCCCTGACCAGGAACAACTCCAGACCCCAGTTGTCTTTGTTACAGTACTCATGCACAAGGGTTCACAGAGCTGCTCTCAGTAAATCAACACATTCGTCTCGTCTCGCTCAATTTGGGGATCGGTCTGTATGTATGTAAATCCTCTTACTCATTGTCGTCGTTTAGATGGGACCCATCGATTGGAAAGCTGTGTTTGACGTACTCCCAATTACCGTGATTGAGAGAGGAATCACCCAGGCTTGAGGGTTGATTACACTAGAGTTGTTTTAAAGGGAAGCTCACTATATCCACATCACTAATCAATGCCAGTGGCTTCTTCAACATGCTCTCACAATCAATATGACCGGAGCTCAGCTTCTAAACGTAAGTGATGAAACCAGCGAACAACAATCCTTATTGGAGGCAGCTTAGCAAAGGTTCTCCGGGGACTGTGGTCAGCAAAGTAACGTTGGGACAATGTAAGGATAGTAGGCATCATCAGCTGACACTGACTTCTATGTACTTGTACTACAGATCCTACAGTAGGTCAGTTAGAAGACAACAGATCCTAGGTCAGTTAGAAGACAACAGATCCTAGGTCAGTTAGAAGACAACAGATCCTAGGTCAGTTAGAAGACAACAGATCCTAGAAGACAACAGATCCTAGGTCAGTTAGAAGACAACAGATCCTAGAAGACAACAGATCCTAGGTCAGTTAGAAGACAAGAGATCCTAGGTCAGTTAGAAGACAACAGATCCTAGGTCAATTAGAAGACAACAGATCCTAGGTCAGTTAGAAGACAACAGATCCTAGGTCAGTTAGAAGACAACAGATCCTAGGTCAGTTAGAAGACAACCGATCCTAGGTCAGTTAGAAGACAAGATATCCTAGATAAGTTAGAAGACAACAGATCCTAGGTCAGTTAGAAGACAACAGATCCTAGGTCAGTTAGAAGACAAGATATCCTAGGTCAGTTAGAAGACAAGATATCCTAGATAAGATAGAAGACAACAGATCCTAGGTCAGTTAGAAGACAACAGATCCTAGGTCAGTTAGAAGACAACAGATCCTAGAAGACAACAGATCCTAGGTCAGTTAGAAGACAAGATATCCTAGGTCAGTAAGAAGACAAGATATCCTAGGTCAGTTAGAAGACAAGAGATCCTAGGTCAGTTAGAAGACAACAGATCCTAGGTCAGTTAGAAGACAACAGATCCTAGAAGACAACAGATCCTAGGTCAGTTAGAAGACAAGAGATCCTAGGTCAGTTAGAAGACAAGAGATCCTAGGTCAGTTAGAAGACAACAGATCCTAGGTCAATTAGAAGACAACAGATCCTAGGTCAGTTAGAAGACAACAGATCCTAGAAGACAACAGATCCTAGGTCAGTTAGAAGACAAGATATCCTAGGTCAGTTAGAAGACAAGATATCCTAGATAAGTTAGAAGACAACAGATCCTAGGTCAGTTAGAAGACAGTGCAACAATGTCAAAGGGTAATAAATCACCAACTACAAATCAAATATCTCCTTTAAACATAAGCTTAGTCAAACATTCAACATTAAAAATGCCATTTTTATAATCATCATAGTCAGTGTATTAATCAATACATATCTGACTAAAACATAACATGACCAGGAGGCTGCTGGTCAACTCTGTTGATAGGAAATGAGAGCAAACAACCAGAAAACCTCGTCAGTTGAGGTAAACACTGTGATAAGAAAGAGATACCTGCTTAGCTAAGCCCAAAAGTTATTTTTTTCTCTTGAGATTTTTCAGGCACCTAGTCTGAAAAACATGACCTGAGTACAGGTCCAGATCTGATCACCGGAGCCCAAAATTGAAAAGTGCATCACAGCCCTGTGAACAGGGGAACGGAAAAGCTTATTTTATGGGCGAGCAACAGAGAGCTTCAGGATTTCCCAATGACTGCACATTGAGACAGAGAGAGACAGAGAGAGACAGAGAGAGACAGATAGAGCTGTAGGACTTCCCACAGACTGCACACTGAGACAGAGAGAGACAGAAAGAGACAGAGAGAGACAGAGAGAGCTGTAGGACTTCTCACTGACTGCACACTGAGACAGAGAGAGACAGAGAGAGACAGAGAGAGACAGAGAGAGACAGAGCGAGACAGATAGAGCTGTAGGACTTCCCACTGACTGCACACTGAGACAGAGAGAGACAGAGAGAGACAGAGAGAGACAGAGAGAGACAGAGAGAGACAGAGAGAGAAAGATAGAGACAGATAGAGCTGTAGGACTTCCCACTGACTGCACACTGAGACAGAGAGAGACAGAGAGAGACAAATAGAGACAGAGAGAGACAGAGAGAGACAGTGAGAGACAGAGAGAGACAGAGAGAGACAGAGAGAGACAGATAGAGACAGATAGAGCTGTAGGACTTCCCACAGACTGCACACTGAGACAGAGAGAGACAGAAAGAGACAGAGAGAGACAGAGAGAGCTGTAGGACTTCTCACTGACTGCACACTGAGACATAGAGAGACAGAGAGAGACAGAGAGAGACAGATAGAGCTGTAGGACTTCCCACTGACTGCACACTGAGACAGAGAGAGACAGAGAGAGACAGAGAGAGACAGATAGAGACAGATAGAGACAGATAGAGCTGTAGGACTTCCCACTGACTGCACACTGAGACAGAGAGAGACAGAGAGAGACAGATAGAGACAGTGAGAGAGAGAGAGACAGAGAGAGACAGAGAGAGACATATAGAGCTGTAGGACTTCCCACTGACTGCACATTGAGACAGAGAGAGACAGAGAGAGACAGAGAGAGACAGAGAGAGACAGATAGAGCTGTAGGACTTCCCACTGACTGCACACTGAGACAGAGAGAGACAGAGAGAGACAGAGAGAGACAGATAGAGACAGATAGAGCTGTAGGACTTCCCACCAACTGCACAATGAGACAGAGAGAGACAGATAGAGACAGATAGAGCTGTAGGACTTCCCACCAACTGCACAATGAGACAGAGAGAGACAGAGAGAGACAGAGAGAGCTGTAGGACTTCCCACCGACTGCACACTGAGACAGAGAGAGACAGTAATGATGCACCAAAGCAGCATATCCTAGTTGAAATAGTTTGTGTGTGTGTGTGTGTGTGTGTGTGTGTGTTTGTGTGTGTGTGTGTGTGTGTGTGTGTGTGTGTGTGTGTGTGTGTGTGTGTGTGTGTGTGTGTGTGTGTCTGTTACATAGCTCAGATGTCCTCTCATGGGACATACACTCAAGCTAAGATGGGATCTCAGAAGCGGTGTAGTTTTCCACAGGCACCTGTAATGGCCTGCCAAGGGACAGACAAGAGGCTGAGGGCTTTTATTTTGGTCCCCTGCCATGGAGAAACAGACTTCAGATGTGATGCTAAAGTCCTCTTTCTGTCTCTCACGCCCCCTCTCTCTTTCTGTCTCTCACTCCCTCTCTCTTTCTGTTTCTCACTCCCCCTCTCTCTTTCTGTCTCTCACTCCCCCTCTCTCTTTCTGTCTCTCACTCCCCCTCTCTCTTTCTGTCTCTCACTCCCCCTCTCTCTTTCTGTCTCTCACTCCATCTCTCTCTTTCTGTATCTCACTCCATCTCTCTCTTTCTGTCTCTCACTCCCCCTCTCTCTTTCTCTCTCACTCCATCTCTCTCTTTCTGTCTCTCACTCCCCCTCTCTCTTTCTGTCTCTCACTCCCCCTCTCTCTTTCTGTCTCTCACTCCCCCTCTCTCTCTTTCTGTCTCTCACTCCCCCTCTCTCTCTTTCTGTCTCTCACTCCCTCTCTCTCTCTCTCTCTGTCTCTCACTCCCCCTCTCTCTCTTTCTGTCTCTCACTTCCCCTCTCTCTCTTTCTATCTCTCACTCCCCTCTCTCTCTTTCTGTCTCTCACTCCCTCTCTCTCTCTTTCTGTCTCTCTTTCTGTCTCTCTCTTTCTGTCTCTCACTCCCTCGCTCTCTCTTTCTGTCTCTCACTCCCCCTCTCTCTCTTTCTGTCTCTCACTCCCCCTCTCTCTTTCTGTCTCTCACTCCCCCTCTCTCTCTTTCTGTCTCTCACTCCCCCTGTCTCTCTTTCTGTCTCTCACTCCCCCTCTCTCTCTCTTTCTGTCTCTCACTGCCCCTCTCTCTCCCTTTCTGACTCTCACTCCCCCTCTCTCTTTCTCTCTCTCACTTCCCCTCTTTCTCTTTCTGTCTCTCACTCCCCCTCTCTCTCTCTTTCTGTCTCTCACTCCCTCTCTCTCTCTTTCTGTCTCTCACTCCCCCTCTCTCTCTTTCTGTCTCTCACTCCCCCTCTCTCTCTTTCTGTCTCTCACTCCCCCTCTCTCTCTTTCTGTCTCTCACTCCCCCTCTCTCTCTCTTTCTGTCTCTCACTCCCCCCTCTCTCTCTTTCTGTCTCTCACTCCCTCTCTCTCTCTCTCTCTGTCTCTCACTCCCCCTTTCTCTCTTTCTGTCTCTCACTACCCCCCTCTCTCTTTCTGTCTCTCACTCCCCCTCTCTCTCTTTCTGTCTCTCACTCCCCCTCTCTCTCTTTCTGTCTCTCACTCCCCCTGTCTCTCTTTCTGTCTCTCACTCTCTCTCTCTCTCTTTCTGTCTCTCACTCCCCCTCTCTCTCTTTCTGTCTCTCACTCCACCTCTCTCTCTTTCTGTCTCTCACTCCCCCTCTCTCTCTTTCTGTCTCTCTCGCTTCCACTCTCTCTCGTTCTGTCTCTCACTCCCCATCTCTCTCTTTATGTCTCTCACTCCCCCTCTCTCTCTTTCTGTCTCTCACTCCCCCTCTCTCTCTTTCTGTCTCTCACTCCACCGCTCTCTCTTTCTCTCTCTCGCTTCCACTCTCTCTCTTTCTGTCTCTCACTCCCCCTCTCTCTCTTTCTGTCTCTCACTCCCCTTCTCTCTCTTTCTGTCTCTCACTCCCCCTCTCTTTCTTTCCGGCACTACATATTTAAGAATGTGAAACTGAATTCTGCAGTGAAGATTTACATTCAAACTTATTCTCCCGGTCCCAACTGTATCTCACTCTCTTTTAAGAAACATCTCTAAATCTATCAATCTCTTTCAGTCTCTCACTATCAGTCTTCAGTATGTCTACATGGTTATGAACAGTATGAGAGCATGACCAGCCGTTTGGCTGTGTTTTAAACTGTAAGACATGGAATGGCTGATGCATCAAATGAAGTGCTGGTCTTGAGCCGCAACGCCTCGTTTCCCCTATTCTCCTTCCCACATTCATTCTAATTACGCCCAGGCCTTCTCCACCTCCCTTCTGTGTCAGAGATTCTGTCAGAGCCGCCTCCCCAGCATGAAGTACGGGGAGACCCAGCATTCTTCACTGTCAGAGAGAAGCTTCACACATCTGGAGACAGATTTATCAAGCTGCTATGGCCTTCAGTGGTGTATATGCATACAAACACCAACCCACACCTACACATCAGCATCATTCATGCTCATATAGCTTGAACACACACCTGTAAGGAATACATTGTAAGAACATGATGACCCTTTCAGTACCCGTCTTATCTTACTCATACTTTACAATAATGGCCATTCATTACTGGTGCTCAAGCTCTTAGATTTGTATACTCTTCAGGCTATACAGAGTTAAAATGGAGACCAGCCCAGTCCATTACTACCTCTGAAGGTTCAGAGTTCAAATGGAGACCAGCCCAGTCCATTACTACCTCTGACGTTACAGAGTTCAAATGGAGACCAGCCCAGTCCATTACTACCTCTGACGTTGCAGAGTTCAAATGGAGACCAGCCCAGTCCATTACTACCTCTGAAGGTTCAGAGTTCAAATGGAGACCAGCCCAGTCCATTACTACCTCTGACGTTACAGAGTTCAAATGGAGACCAGCCCAGTCCATTACTACCTCTGAAGGTTACAGAGTTAAAATGGAGACCAGCCCAGTCCATTACTACCTCTGACGTTACAGAGTTAAAATGGAGACCAGCCCAGTCCATTACTACCTCTGACGTTACAGAGTTAAAATGGAGACCAGCCCAGTCCATTACTACCTCTGAAGGTACAGAGTTAAAATGGAGACCAGCCCAGTCCATTACTATCTCTGAAGGTACAGAGTTAAAATGGAGACCAGCCCAGTCCATTACTACCTCTGAAGGTTCAGAGTTCAAATGGAGACCAGCCCAGTCCATTACTACCTCTGAAGGTACAGAGTTAAAATGGAGACCAGCCCAGTCCATTACTATCTCTGAAGGTTCAGAGTTCAAATGGAGACCAGCCCAGTCCATTACTACCTCTGACGTTACATAGTTCAAATGGAGACCAGCCCAGTCCATTACTACCTCTGAAGGTTCAGAGTTCAAATGGAGACCAGCCAAGTCCATTACTACCTCTGACGTTACAGAGTTCAAATGGAGACCAGCCCAGTCCATTACTACCTCTGAAGGTACAGAGTTAAAATGGAGACCAGCCCAGTCCATTACTACCTCTGACGTTACAGAGTTCAAATGGAGACCAGCCCAGTCCATTACTACCTCTGACGTTACAGAGTTAAAATGGAGACCAGCCCAGTCCATTACTACCTCTGACGTTACAGATTTAAAAAGGAGACCAGCCAAGTCCATTACTACCTCTGACGTTACAGAGTTCAAATGGAGACCAGCCCAGTCCATTACTATCTCTGAAGGTTCAGAGTTCAAATGGAGACCAGCCCAGTCCATTACTACCTCTGAAGGTTCAGAGTTCAAATGGAGACCAGCCAAGTCCATTACTACCTCTGACGTTACAGAGTTCAAATGGAGACCAGCCCAGTCCATTACTACCTCTGAAGGTACAGAGTTAAAATGGAGACCAGCCCAGTCCATTGCTACCTCTGACGTTACAGAGTTCAAATGGAGACCAGCCCAGTCCATTACTACCTCTGACGTTACAGAGTTCAAATGGAGACCAGCCAAGTCCATTACTACCTCTGAAGGTACAGAGTTAAAATGGAGACCAGCCCAGTCCATTACTATCTCTGAAGGTTCAGAGTTCAAATGGAGACCAGCCCAGTCCATTACTACCTCTGACGTTACATAGTTCAAATGGAGACCAGCCCAGTCCATTACTACCTCTGACGTTACAGAGTTAAAATGGAGACCAGCCCAGTCCATTACTACCTCTGACGTTACAGAGTTAAAATGGAGACCAGCCCAGTCCATTACTACCTCTGAAGGTACAGAGTTAAAATGGAGACCAGCCCAGTCCATTACTATCTCTGAAGGTACAGAGTTAAAATGGAGACCAGCCCAGTCCATTACTACCTCTGAAGGTTCAGAGTTCAAATGGAGACCAGCCCAGTCCATTACTACCTCTGAAGGTACAGAGTTAAAATGGAGACCAGCCCAGTCCATTACTATCTCTGAAGGTTCAGAGTTCAAATGGAGACCAGCCCAGTCCATTACTACCTCTGACGTTACATAGTTCAAATGGAGACCAGCCCAGTCCATTACTACCTCTGAAGGTTCAGAGTTCAAATGGAGACCAGCCAAGTCCATTACTACCTCTGACGTTACAGAGTTCAAATGGAGACCAGCCCAGTCCATTACTACCTCTGAAGGTACAGAGTTAAAATGGAGACCAGCCCAGTCCATTACTACCTCTGACGTTACAGAGTTCAAATGGAGACCAGCCCAGTCCATTACTACCTCTGACGTTACAGAGTTAAAATGGAGACCAGCCCAGTCCATTACTACCTCTGACGTTACAGATTTAAAATGGAGACCAGCCAAGTCCATTACTACCTCTGACGTTACAGAGTTCAAATGGAGACCAGCCCAGTCCATTACTACCTCTGACGTTACAGAGCTAAAATGGAGACCAGCCTAGTCCATTACTACCGCTGAAGGTTCAGAGTTCAAATGGAGACCTGCCCAGTCCATTACTACCTCTGACGTTACAGAGTTAAAATGGAGACCAGCCCAGTCCATTACTACCGCTGAAGGTTCAGAGTTCAAATGGAGACCAGCCCAGTCCATTACTATCTCTGAAGGTTCAGAGTTCAAATGGAGACCAGCCCAGTCCATTACTACCTCTGACGTTGCAGAGTTCAAATGGAGACCAGCCCAGTCCATTACTACCTCTGACGTTGCAGAGTTCAAATGGAGACCAGCCCAGTCCATTGCTACCTCTGGCGTTGCAGAGTTCAAATGGAGACCAGCCCAGTCCATTACTACCTCTGACGTTGCAGAGTTAAAATGCAGACCAGCCCAGTCCATTACTGGGTTCGAAGATGTGTGAAGGCCTTGGTCACATAAGATGCTGTCTGGGTTTAAGATTTAATTGAATTTTCAGTGTTTGTTACTGTGCTACTTCTTCAGTATGAAGAATATACTGGCCTTGGTCACAAAAACAAGCCAGGAAACACAAATAAAGTCCATCTACGATGGTACATTTCCACAAGGTATTCCAGATTTAAAAAAATATTTATGATATTATATGGAGAACATTGGTTTAAAATGCCCATCAAATCGTCAAACTGTCGTCAGACATGTTCCTTCTACTGGCTTGTAGTTCTTATAGAATTTCTGCTATTTTATTTTTTTCATGGATGCCAACAGTATCAACCGGCTCAGTCTCCTGGTAAAATACACTCTGGATGAGAGTCTACAGCAACCCGCACAGCTCGCACATTCCACCGGGAACAGATTCTCAATAAGCTGTCCGTCTCAGTTACCGTCCAGAAGCCAAGTCTTCCTGAAAATCAACCTGTCAATCAAAAATCCCCAGGGGGGTTGGAGACGGCGAGAGAGGCTGCTGAATGGTAATGAGACATTTTCAAAACCACCACATTGAATTACCCACCAGGGCACATCAGAACTGTAGCAGAACAGGGCTATAGACACAAGAGTCCTGTGTATATAGCCAAGTTATCATTACTCATTGTGTATTTATTCCTTGTGTTATTATTTCTCTCTCTGTATTGTTGGGAAAGTACATTTCACTGGTAATCTACAACATTTGATTTGATTTGATTTGAGAGCAGACAGTAGGGTTTAGCATAGCTCCATGCAGCCTCTTAGCCACCTGAACAGATGGAGCTGAACATCTCTCCCATTTCACAGATATTAAATGACTTGTATTTAAATAGAAGTACACTACAAACGTATGTGGACACCTGCTCGTCGAACATCTCATTCCAAAACCGTGGCCATTACAGTTTTTTTTTACAATAGCTAACACCCTCTTGGCCAATCTGTAGTCACATTTTCAAAACTCTAAACACAATTAGCACAACATCTGTCTGTTGTGGACCTTACCATTAACACAATTCATGTTGTTTTCACAGAATATGCAGTCAATCAACACATTTCTACAATGATTTAATTGTCTTTGCATACAAGTTACCCAATACCAAAGTATGGATCTTTCTTGTCTTATTTACAAATGCTTGCACACAGCATTCCAGAAATGAAGACCTGATGTTCAAAACCTTTCATACAGTATAAAGCCTCTACTTCAGCAACAAAAATTCTCAAAGAAGTATTGTAAAATAAACCAACCACAGCTGATTCCAATCTCAATTGGAGACATAGCCAGATGTTGAAGTTCTTTCAATTACGTGGACATACACAGTAAAAAATTGAGTCTTTGGATTGATTTTGTTCAATGTGGATACAGAACAGCACAGAGGAGCAGAGGAAAAAATGTCTGGACAAGGGAGAAGAATAGTTGGACCAGGGAGAGGAGTAGTTGGACCAGGGAGAGGAGTAGTTGGACCAGGGAGAGGAGTAGTTGGACCAGGGAGAGGAGTAGCTGGACCAGGGAGAGGAGTAGTTGGACCAGGACAAGGGAGAGGAGTAGTTGGACCAGGGAGAGGAGTAGTTGGACCAGGGAGAGGAGTAGTTGGACCAGGGAGAGGAGTAGTTGGACCAGGGAGACGAGTAGTTGGACCAGGGAGAGGAGTAGTTGGACCAGGGAGAGGAGTAGCTGGACCAGGGAGAGGAGTAGTTGGACCAGGGAGAGGAGTAGTTGGACAAGGGAGAGGAGTAGTTGGACCAGGGAGAGGAGTAGTTGGACCAGGGAGAGGAGTAGTTGGACCAGGGAGAGGAGTAGTTGGACCAGGGAGAGGAGTAGTTTGACCCAGGAGAGGAGTAGTTGGACCAGGGAGAGGAGTAGTTGGACCAGGGAGAGGAGTAGTTGGACCAGGGAGAGGAGTAGCTGGACCAGGGAGAGGAGTAGTTGGACCAGGGAGAGGAGTAGTTGGACCAGGGAGAGGAGTAGCTGGACCAGGGAGAGGAGTAGTTGGACCAGGGAGAGGAGTAGTTGGACCAGGGAGAGGAGTAGTTGGACCAGGGAGAGGAGTAGTTGGACCAGGGAGAGGAGTAGTTGGACCAGGGAGAGGAGTAGTTGGACCAGGGAGAGGAGTAGTTTGACCCGGGAGAGGAGTAGTTGGACCAGGACAAGGGAGAGGAGTAGTTGGACCAGGGAGAGGAGTAGTTGGACCAGGGAGAGGAGTAGTTGGACCAGGGAGAGGAGTAGTTGGACCAGGGAGACGAGTAGTTGGACCAGGGAGAGGAGTAGTTGGACCAGGGAGAGGAGTAGCTGGACCAGGGAGAGGAGTAGTTGGACCAGGGAGAGGAGTAGTTGGACAAGGGAGAGGAGTAGTTGGACCAGGGAGAGGAGTAGTTGGACCAGGGAGAGGAGTAGTTGGACCAGGGAGAGGAGTAGTTGGACCAGGGAGAGGAGTAGTTTGACCCAGGAGAGGAGTAGTTGGACCAGGGAGAGGAGTAGTTGGACCAGGGAGAGGAGTAGTTGGACCAGGGAGAGGAGTAGCTGGACCAGGGAGAGGAGTAGTTGGACCAGGGAGAGGAGTAGTTGGACCAGGGAGAGGAGTAGCTGGACCAGGGAGAGGAGTAGTTGGACCAGGGAGAGGAGTAGTTGGACCAGGGAGAGGAGTAGTTGGACCAGGGAGAGGAGTAGTTGGACCAGGGAGAGGAGTAGTTGGACCAGGGAGAGGAGTAGTTGGACCAGGGAGAGGAGTAGTTTGACCCGGGAGAGGAGTAGTTGGACCAGGGAGAGGAGTAGTTGGACCAGGGAGAGGAGTAGTTGGACCAGGGAGAGGAGTAGCTGGACCAGGGAGAGGAGTAGTTGGACCAGGGAGAGGAGTAGTTGGACCAGGGAGAGGAGTAGTTTGACCAGGGAGAGGAGTAGTTGGACCAGGGAGAGGAGTAGCTGGACCAGGGAGAGGAGTAGTTGGACCAGGGAGAGGAGGAGTTGGACCAGGGAGAGGAGTAGTTTGACCAGGGAGAGGAGTATTTGGACCAGGGAGAGGAGTAGCTGGACCAGGGAGAGGAGTAGTTGGACCAGGGAGAGGAGTAGTTGGACCAGGAAGAGGAGTAGCTGGACCAGGGAGAGGAGTAGTTGGACCAGGACAACGGAGAGGAGTAGTTGGACCAGGGAGAGGAGTAGTTGGACCAGGACAAGGGAGAGGAGTAGTTGGACCAGGGAGAGGAGTAGTTGGACCAGGGAGAGGAGTAGTTGGACCAGGGAGAGGAGTAGTTGGACCAGGGAGAGGAGTAGCTGGACCAGGGAGAGGAGTAGTTGGACCAGGGAGAGGAGTAGTTGGACCAGGGAGAGGAGTAGCTGGACCAGGGAGAGGAGTAGTTGGACCAGGGAGAGGAGTAGTTGGACCAGGGAGAGGAGTAGTTTGACCAGGGAGAGGAGTAGTTGGACCAGGGAGAGGAGTAGCTGGACCAGGGAGAGGAGTAGTTGGACCAGGGAGAGGAGTAGTTGGACCAGGGAGAGGAGTAGTTTGACCAGGGAGAGGAGTAGTTGGACCAGGGAGAGGAGTAGCTGGACCAGGGAGAGGAGTAGCTGGACCACGGAGAGGAGTAGGTGGACCCGGGAGAGGAGTAGCTGGACCACGGAGAGGAGTAGTTGGACCCGGAAGAGGAGTAGCTGGACCAGACAGAGGAGTAGTTGGACCAGGGAGAGGAGTAGTTTGACCTGGGAGAGGAGTAGACCAGGGAGAGGATTAGTTGGACTAGGGAGAGTGTTGGATGTGTTGTTGAACCAAAGGCCAAGTATGTTGGATGTGTTGTTGAACCAAAGTCCATGTATGTTGGATGTGTTGTTGAACCAAAGGCCATGTATGTTGGATGTGTTGTTGAACCAAAGGTCATGTATGCTCTAACAGCCTGCACTCTTCTGGGAAAGCTTTCCACTAGATGTTGAAACATTGTTGCTCTAACAGCCTCCACTCTTCTGGGAAAGCTTTCCACTAGATGTTGAAACATTGTTGCTCTAACAGCCTCCACTCTTCTGGGAAGGCTTTCCACTAGATGTTGAAACATTGTTGCTCTAACAGCCTCCACTCTTCTGGGAAAGCTTTCCACTAGATGTTGAAACATTGTTGCTCTAACAGCCTCCACTCTTCTGGGAAGGCTTTCCACTAGGTGTTGAAACATTGCTGCTCTAACAGCCTCCACTCTTCTGGGAAGGCTTTCCACTAGATGTTGAAACATTGCTGTTAGGACTTGCTTCCATTCAGCCTAAAGCACATTAGTGAGGTCGGGCACTGATGTTGGGTGATTAGGCCTGGCTCGCAGTCGGCGTTCCAATTCATCCCAAAGCTGTTGGATGGGGTTGACTTGAGGGCATCTGTGCAGGCCAGACAAGTTTTTCCACACCGATCTCGACAAACCATTTCTGTATGGACCTCACTTTGTGCACTGGGGTATTGTCATGCTGAAACGGGAAAGGACCTTCCCCAAATTGTGCCACAAAGTTGGAGGCACAGAATCGTCTAGAATGTCATAGTATGCTGTAGCGTTAAGATTTCCCTTCACTGGAACTAAGGGGCCAAACCAAGAAAAGCAGCCCCAGACCTTTACTCCTCCTCCACCAAACTTTACAGTTGGCCCCACGCATTCAGGCAGGAAGTGTTCTCCTGGCAAATTCGTGGTGAAGTGGGATTCATCACTCCAGAGAAGGTGTTTCCACTGCTTCAGAGTCCAATGGCAGAGAGCTTTATATCACTCTTGCAGACACTCGTCACTGAGCTCTTCAGTAAAGGCCATTCTACTGCCAATACTTGTCTATGGAGATTGCATGCCGGTGTGATCAATTGTATACACCTGTCAGCAACATGTGTTGCTAAAATAGCCAGATTCACTCATTTGAAAGGGTGTCCACATACGTTTGTATATAAAGTGTACTTGATAGGGAATGAAGATATTATCCATGCCTAAAGGTGGTAACATTACCTCAACTAGACGGTCTGTGACACTAGCGGTTTGCCTCTCAGTTGAATGCTGCTCAGCATAGTTGCTTGTACTTGGGCCTGCAGTTAGTGTCAGCACATAACCCCTGAGCCAATCAGAAAACAAGTCATAGTGATAATCTTACAATGTGATAGAAACTAGTGTTGTATATTGTTCCAAGCATCCCACTGGTATGTAGCAAGCATAACAAAGACACTATTGTCTGACCAAAGGGTTCCCTTTTCCAAGTGGCTTCTTGGAGGTGTGTGCTTTCATTGCGATGCTAATCACAGAACAGCAAATGCAGCAATATCCATGTGAAGGGATCATGGTTTAATATTTCATTACCAACAGACTTACCCGAACCCATCAGAGAATCACGGCCCCCTTCAATAGAAATGATCCCGGCGATGAGACCTGCCTCAGATCAATGGTTTATTAATCTGAGCTAACACACGCACCATTGATTTCAGCTAAATCTGCCTGGAGGACTCAACACTGCAGCCGACACCTCTGCACCCCATGAGAAATGCATCAGCCATCCCTTTGGGTCCAACGCATCATTAACGTGTTTTTGTACTCTTTCAATGTACTGTCAATATGTTACAGCTGACGCACAGGCTTTCAGCCTACACACTATATAGTATTCACAACAGTCATAAGTGATCCAAAGTTTTATTCTGTTGCAAATGACACGTACTTTACATTCATACGAGGACTAAGATTGTATTTCATACTTTGAGTAGTAGGTATCATTAGTAGGACCACTGCTTTCTCACACTAGGATGCAATTTGGCAGGGGTGGGCGGGGTCAGAATCACCCACTTTATTTTGCAATCTGCCATATTTTTCTCTCACAGATATGGAGATGCAATTCCAAGAACAGACATCTGGCTGTTGTGAGGGAGCGCAAACAGAGAGGTTTGATTCCAGGGAAACCGCTTGTTTTGGAGGGAGGAAATCATGGACGGAGTTGAACTCTGACCCCCTCTACTCAATTGATAAAATTGGATTGTTGGTTTCTAAATGTCAGACGGCACAGACACACACACACACTGCCCGACGTGAGCGAAAGGTTTCCGACAATTATAGCAAATAGGAAAGAAAACAAGGGACTCCAAGTCGTATCAGGGCCCAGAGTAGGTGTATTGTCCCGGTTCCTTCTTCCAATTTGTGAGGAGCTCACTTTCACTTTCTCCAGGGGGTCAAAAAGCCATCCGCTTCCATCAGGGATCAGTCTGTCCTAAAAGAACCATGTTTTTCTGGAAGAAAACAGCCCCTGTACATGGCCACACATCAACAACTATATAGAAGTAACACTTTACATGAGGGTCTGCTTGTAAGGAGAATGAATGTGAGTGGCGATTCTCCATACGGCGCGGTTCTCCAAGTCACATTTTACTTAGAATTTAGGATAAAAACATATTGATGTTTCTGTTTCATGCTCTAAAAAGTCTGCTTTCGTGGTTGAATGAACCGTTTTGAGCGCATTTAACTGTTTAACCAAAATAATCGAGAAAAACTGTCATGGAAAAATTATCCTACCTGGTTAATCACATGTAGAACTTCTTAGCCGCTATGCCCATTCCATAAAGTGCAAAGCTGTCTCCTCTAATTTACCTGAAATCGCTGCTTTTCCTACCTTCTATTTTGCTAATTGGGAATCATTACCTGTCAGCTTCTGATAAATCTACTCGATGACGACGAGGGTGATCACTAATTTAGCAGGAGAGTTGCATGATGTCTAACAGTGTTGCTGGTGGGTTAAAGTAGGAGGGTTGTGTGATGCCCAACAATGTTGCTGGTGGGTTAAAGTAGGAATGTTGTGTGATGCATAACAATGTTGCTGATGGGTTAAAGTAGGAATGTTGTGTGATGCATATAACAATGTTGCTGGTGGGTTAAAGTAGGAATGTTGTGTGATGCATAACAATGTTGCTGGTGGGTTAAAGTAGGACTGTTGTGTGATGCATAACAATGTTGCTGGTGGGTTAAAGTAGGACTGTTGTGTGATGCATAACAATGTTGCTGGTGGGTTAATGTAGGACTGTTGTGTGATGCATAACAATGTTGCTGGTGGGTTAAAGTAGGACTGTTGTGTGATGCATAACAATGTTGCTGGTGGGTTAAAGTAGGACTGTTGTGTGATGCCTAACAATGTTGCTGGTGGGTTAAAGTAGGACTGTTTTGTGATGCATAACAATGTTGCTGGTGGGTTAAAGTAGGACTGTTGTGTGATGCATAACAATGTTGCTGGTGGGTTAAAGTAGGAATGTTGTGTGATGCATAACAATGTTGCTGGTGGGTTAAAGTAGAACTGTTGTGTGATGCATAACAATGTTGCTGGTGGGTTAAAGAAGGACTGTTGTGTGATGCCTAACAATGTTGCTGGTGGGTTAAAGTAGGAGGGTTGTGTGATGCCTAACAATGTTGCTGGTGGGTTAAAGTAGGAATGTTGTGTGATGCATAACAATGTTGCTGGTGGGTTAAAGTAGGAATGTTGTGTGATGCATAACAATGTTGCTGGTGGGTTAAAGTAGGACTGTTGTGTGATGCCTAACAATGTTGCTGGTGGGTTAAAGTAGGAATGTTGTGTGATGCATAACAATGTTGCTGGTGGGTTAAAGTAGGACTGTTGTGTGATGCCAAACAATGTTGCTGGTGGGTTAAAGTACGAATGTTGTGTGATGCATAACAATGTTGCTGGTGGGTTAAAGTAGGAATGTTGTGTGATGCATAACAATGTTGCTGGTGGGTTAAAGTAGGACTGTTGTGTGATGCCTAACAATGTTGCTGGTGGGTTAAAGTAGAAATGTTGTGTGATGCCAAACAATGTTGCTGGTGGGTTAAAGTAGGACTGTTGTGTGATGCCAAACAATGTTGCTGGTGGGTTAAAGTAGGACTGTTGTGTGATGCCTAACAATGTTGCTGGTGGGTTAAAGTAGGAGTGTTGTGTGATGCATAACAATGTTGCTGGTGGGTTAAAGTAGGACTGTTGTGTGATGCCAAACAATGTTGCTGGTGGGTTAAAGTAGGACTGTTGTGTGATGCCAAACAATGTTGCTGGTGGGTTAAAGTAGGAGTGTTGTGTGATGCCTAACAATGTTGCTGGTGGGTTAAAGTAGGACTGTTGTGTGATGCCAAACAATGTTGCTGGTGGGTTAAAGTACGAATGTTGTGTGATGCATAACAATGTTGCTGGTGGGTTAAAGTAGGAATGTTGTGTGATGCATAACAATGTTGCTGGTGGGTTAAAGTAGGACTGTTGTGTGATGCCTAACAATGTTGCTGGTGGGTTAAAGTAGGAATGTTGTGTGATGCCAAACAATGTTGCTGGTGGGTTAAAGTAGGACTGTTGTGTGATGCCAAACAATGTTGCTGGTGGGTTAAAGTAGGACTGTTGTGTGATGCCTAACAATGTTGCTGGTGGGTTAAAGTAGGAGTGTTGTGTGATGCATAACAATGTTGCTGGTGGGTTAAAGTAGGACTGTTGTGTGATGCCAAACAATGTTGCTGGTGGGTTAAAGTAGGACTGTTGTGTGATGCCAAACAATGTTGCTGGTGGGTTAAAGTAGGAGTGTTGTGTGATGCCTAACAATGTTGCTGGTGGGTTAAAGTAGGACTGTTGTGTGATGCATAACAATGTTGCTGGTGGGTTAAAGTAGGACTGTTGTGTGATGCCTAACAATGTTGCTGGTGGGTTAAAGTAGGAATGTTGTATGATGCATAACAATGTTGCTGGTGGGTTAAAGTATTGATCAGCCTGCTCTCTCGTTCTTCCTCCCCCAACCTGCTCTCTCGTTCTTCCTCCCCAACCTGCTCTCTCGTTCTTCCTCCCCAACCTGCTCTCTCGTTCTTCCTCCCCCAACCTGCTCTCTCGTTCTTCCTCCCCCAACCTGCTCTCTCATTCTTCCTCCCCCAACCTGCTCTCTCGTTCTTCCTCCCCCAACCTGCTCTCTCGTTCTTCCTCCCCCAACCTGCTCTCTCGTTCTTCCTCCCCAACCTGCTCTCTCGTTCTTCCTCCCCAACCTGCTCTCTCGTTCTTCCTCCCCAACCTGCTCTCTCGTTCTTCCTCCCCAACCTGCTCTCTCGTTATTCCTCCCCCAACCTCGTCTCTCGTTCTTCCTCCCCCCAACCTGCTCTCTCGTTCTTCCTCCCCCAACCTGCTCTCTCGTTCTTCCTCCCCAACCTGCTCTCTCGTTCTTCCCTCCCCAACCTGCTCTCTCGTTCTTTTTCCCCCCAACCTGCTCTCTCGTTCTTCCTCCCCCCAACCTGCTCTCTCGTTCTTCCTCCCCCCAACCTGCTCTCTCGTTCTTCCTCCCCAGCCTGCTCTCTTGTTCTTCCTCCCCCTAACCTGCTCTCTCGTTCTTCCTCCCCCTATCTGCTCTCTGATGATCAATGAACCAGGAACAGCGTTGACACCTGACGGAGACACCTGACGGAGACACCTGACGGAGACACCTGACGGAGACACCTGACACCTGACGGAGACACCTGACACCTGACGGAGACACCTGACGGAGACTGCTGAAGGAGACACCTGACGGAGACACCTGACGGAGACACCTGACGTAGACACCTGACGGAGACTGCTGACACCTGACGGAGACACCGGACGGAGACACCTGACGTAGACACCTGACGGAGACACCTGACGGAGACTGCACAGAACATTCCTTTATCCCTGTTACCACCCACCTTTCTTTGAGCAGCTACAGTAACACCACATGCATCAAGCCATCCATCATCTTGGAGAAGTCTTGCTGTACCTCAACATGGCCCGGTGTGTTTCTGCCAAAGAGGACTTAACAGATTAGTGGGAAAAACTCATTCTAGGTTCCCTTTATTTATTTAAATCTTTGATGGGAGATTTTGGGGGATAGGAATGAGGTTGATGGTAATTAAGAGATGAAGACTTTCCTGGGCATCGCTCAGGCTGTTTCTATAAACCTGACAGAGATGACAGACTCTCCTTGGCATCACTCAGGCTGTTTCTGTACACCTGACAGAGATGAAGACTCTCCTTGACACCGCTCAGGGTGTTTCTGTAAACCTGACAGAGATGACAGACTCTCCTTGGCATCGCTCAGGCTGTTTCTATAAACCTGACAGAGATGAAGACTCTCCTTGGCATCGCTCAGGCTGTTTCTGTAAACCTGACAGAGATGAAGACTCTCCTTGGCATCGCTCAGGCTGTTTCTATAAACCTGACAGAGATGAAGACTCTCCTTGGCATCGCTCAGGCTGTTTCTATAAACCTGACAGAGATGAAGACTCTCCTTGGCATCGCTCAGGCTGTTTCTATAAACCTGACAGAGATGAAGACTCTCCTTGGCATCGCTCAGGCTGTTTCTATAAACCTGACAGAGATGAAGACTTTCCTGGGCATCGCTCAGGCTGTTTCTATAAACCTGACAGAGATGACAGACTCTCCTTGGCATCGCTCAGGCTGTTCCTGTAAACCTGACAGAGATGAAGACTCTCCTTGGCATCGCTCAGGCTGTTTCTGTAAACCTGACAGAGATGAAGACTCTCCTTGGCATCGCTCAGGCTGTTTTTGTAAACCTGACAGAGATGAAGACTCTCCCTGGCATCGCTCAGGCTGTTTCTGTAAACCTGACAGAGATGAAGACTCTCCCTGGCATCGCTCAGGCTGTTTCTGTAAACCTGACAGAGATGAAGACTCTCCTTGGCATCACTCAGGCTGTTTTTATAAATCTGACAGAGATGAAGACTCTCCCTGGCATCGCTCAGGCTGTTTCTGTAAACCTGACAGAGATGAAGACTCTCCCTGGCATCGCTCAGGCTGTTTCTGTAAACCTGACAGAGATGAAGACTCTCCTGGGCATCGCTCAGGCTGTTTCTGTAAACCTGACAATCACAGGGGGATGACTACATGACTCTGTGTGAGTGGTTGTGTGTGTGTGTGTGTGCAAGCGTGCGCGCATGTGTGTCTGTGTGCGCGCATGTGTGTCTGTGTGTGCGCGCACCTGTGTGTGTGCGCGTGCATATGTGTGTGTGTGTGTGCGTGTGTGTGTGTGTGTGTGTGTGTGTGTGTGTGTGTGTGTGTGTGTGTGTGTGTGTGTGTGTGTGTGTGTGTGTGTGTGTGTGTGTGTGTGCTATTTCCCCGGCATAGATCATGACACATCTCATCAAAACAAGATCACTTAAATAACAAAGACATTGGCGCTTTACATCTCTCTCCTTGTGTCCTCTTTATCCTGCTGTCATGATGAGACCGTGGTGTGGAGTTGTGTTCTTGTGTGATTCAGAAACCAGGATGTGGAGTTGTGTTCAAGTGTGATTTAGAGACCAGGATGTGGAGTTGTGTTCTTGTGTGATTCAGAAACCAGGATGTGGAGTTGTGTTCAAGTGTGATTTAGAGACCAGGATGTGGAGTTGTGTTCTTTTGTGATTTAGAGACCAGGATGTGGAGTTGTGTTCTTGTGTGATTAGGGACCAGGATGTGGAGTTGTGTTCTTGTGTGATTAGGGACCAGGATGTGGAGTTGTGTTCTTGTGTGATTAGGGACCAGGATGTGGAGTTGTGTTCTTGTGTGATTAGGGACCAGGATGTGGAGTTGTGTTCTTGTGTGATTAGGGACCAGGATGTGGAGTTGTGTTCTTGTGTGATTAGGGACCAGGATGTGGAGTTGTGTTCTTGTGTGATTAGGGACCAGGATGTGGAGTTGTGTTCTTGTGTGATTAGGGACCAGGATGTGGAGTTGTGTTCTTGTCTGATTCAGAGACCAGGATGTAGAGTTGTGTTCTTGTGTGATTCAGAGACCAGGATGTGGAGTTGTGTTCTTGTGTGATTCAGAGACCAGGATGTGGAGTTGTGTTCTTGTGCGATTCAGGGACCAGGATGTGGAGTTGTGTTCTTGTGTGATTCAGAAACCAGGATGTAGAGTTGTGTTCTTTTGTGATTCAGAAACCAGGATGTGGAGTTATGTTGTTGTGTGATTCAGAAACCAGGATGTGGAGTTGTGTTCTTGTGTGATTCAGAGACCAGGATGTGGAGTTGTGTTCTTGTGTGATTCAGAGACCAGGATGTGGAGTTGTGTTCTTGTGTGATTCAGAAACCAGGATGTGGAGTTGTGTTCTTGTGTGATTCAGAGACCGGGATGTGGAGTTGTGTTCTTGTGTGATTCAGAAACCAGGATGTGGAGTTGTGTTCTTGTGTGATTCAGGGACCATGATGTGGAGTTGTGTTCTTGTGTGATTCAGAGACCAGGATGTGGAGTTGTGTTCTTGTGTGATTCAGAAACCAGGATGTGGAGTTGTGTTCTTGTGTGATTCAGAGACCAGGATGTGGAGTTGTGTTCTTGTGTGATTCAGAAACCAGGATGTGGAGTTGTGTTGTTGTGTGATTCAGAGACCAGGATGTGGAGTTGTGTTCTTGTGTGATTCAGAAACCAGGATGTGGAGTTGTGTTCTTGTGTGATTCAGAGACCAGGATGTGGAGTTGTGTTCTTGTGTGATTCAGAGACCAGGATGTGGAGTTGGGTTCTTGTGTGATTCAGGGACCAGGATGTGGAGTTGTGTTCTTGTGTGATTCAGAAACCAGGATGTGGAATTGTGTTCTTGTGTGATTCAGAGACCAGGATGTGGAGTTGTGTTCTTGTGATGAGTGGCTCCCCTGTGGTGCTGGTTGTGTGAAGTTGGGATGCTGTGTTTGTGCTGTACAGCTGAGGTGGCGTGATCTTGAGACAGTCATGCTGTGCATCGTGTGGTTTTCAGTGCTCAGTGTATCACATCAAATTGTATTTGTCACATGCGCCAAATACAACAGGTGTAGTAGACCTTACAGTGAAATGCTTACTGACAAGTCCTTAACCAACAGTGCAGTTTTTCAGAAAATACTTTCATAATGTAAAATTTAAAATAAAAGTAAGAGATAAGAATAACAAATTATTTTGTTATTCTTATAACCATTTTTTTTTGGGGGGGGGGGGGGGGCAACACAAATAGAAGAAGCTATTTAGGAGCCTCTTGGAGCTAGACTTGGCGCTCCGGTACCACTTGCAGTGCGGTAGCAGAGAGAACAGTCTATGACTAGAGTGACTGGAGTCTTTGACTATTTTGTGTGGATACTCTGCTCTTTGAGGCTGTGGCGATGATGGTGCCTGTTAAAGTGGGATCAACAGAGTATTGTGTTGCGTCCATTGAGTAGAGATTCCCAGTGGCAAGATTATGGCTGAATGTGTTACAATACCCAGGGATGTCTATCAGGAGCTGTGTTATAATACCCAGTGATGTCTATCAGGGACTGTGTTGTAATACCCAGGGATGTCTATCAGGGACTGTGTTATAATAACCAGGGATGTCTATCAGGGACTGTGTTATAATACCCAGGGATGTCTATCAGGAGCTGTGTTATAGTACCCAGGGATATCTATCAGGGACTGTGTTATAATACCCAGGGATGTCTATCGGGGACTGTGTTATAATACCCAGGGATGTCTATCAGGGACTGTGTTATAATACCCAGGGATGTCTATCAGGGACTGTGTTATAATACCCAGGGATGTCTATCAGGGACTGTGTTATAATACCCAGGGATGTCTATCAGGAGCTGTGTAATAATACCCAGGGATGTCTATCAGGAGCTGTGTTATAGTACCCAGGGATGTCTATCAGGAGCTGTGTTATAATACCCAGGGATGTCTATCAGGAGCTGTGTAATAATACCCAGGGATGTCTATCAGGGACTGTGTTATAATACCCAGGGATGTCTATCAGGGACTGTGTTATAATACCCAGGGATGTCTATCAGGGACTGTGTTATAATACCCAGGGATGTCTATCATGAGCTGTGTTATAATACCCAGGGATATCTATCAAGAGCTGTGTTATATTACCCAGGGATGTCTATCAGGGACTGTGTTATAATACCCAGGGATGTCTATCAAGAGCTGTGTTATAATACCCAGGGATGTCTATCAGGGACTGTGTTATAATACCCAGGGATGTCTATCATAGACTGTGTTATAATACCCAGGGATGTCTATCAGGGACTGTGTTATAATACCCAGGGATGTCTATCAGGGACTGTGTTATAATACCCAGGGATGTCTATCAGGGACTGTGTTATAATACCCAGGGATGTCTATCAAGAGCTGTGTTATAATACCCAGGGATGTCTATCAGGGACTGTGTTATAATACCCAGGGATATCTATCAGAGACTGTGTTATAATACCCAGGGATGTCTATCAGGGACTGTGTTATAATACCCAGAGATGTCTATCAGGGACTGTGTTGTAATACCCAGGGATGTCTATCAGGGACTGTGTTATAATACCCAGGGATGTCTATCAAGAGCTGTGTTATAATACCCAGGGATGTCTATCAGGAGCTGTGTTATATTACCCAGGGATGTCTATCAGGGACTGTGTTATAATACCCAGGGATGTCTATCAGGAGCTGTGTTATATTACCCAGGGATGTCTATCAGGGACTGTGTTATAATACCCAGGGATGTCTATCAGGGACTGTGTTATAATACCCAGGGATGTCTATCAGGGACTGTGTTATAATACCCAGGGATGTCTATCAGGGACTGTGTTATCATACCCAGGGATGTCTATCAGGGACTGTGTTATAATACCCAGGGATGTCTATCAGGGACTGTGTTATAATACCCAGGGATGTCTATCAGGAGCTGTGTTATAACACCCAGGGATGTCTATCAGGGACTGTGTTATAATACCCAGGGATGTCTATCAGGAGCTGTGTTATAACACCCAGGGATGTCTATCAGGGACTGTGTTATAATAGCCAGGGATGTCTATCAGGAGCTGTGTTATAACACCCAGGGATGTCTATCAGGGACTGTGTTATATTACCCAGGGATGTCTATCAGGAGCTGTGTTATAATACCCAGGGATGTCTATCAGGAGCTGTGTTACAATACCCAGGGATGTCTATCAGGAGCTGTGTTATAATACCCAGGGATGTCTATCAGGAGCTGTGTTATAACACCCAGGGATGTCTATCAGGGACTGTGTTATATTACCCAGGGATGTCTATCAGGAGCTGTGTTATAATACCCAGGGATGTCTATCAGGAGCTGTGTTATAATACCCAGGGATGTCTATCAGGAGCTGTGTTATATTACCCAGGGATGTGTATCAGGGACTGTGTTATGTCTATCAGGAGCTGTGTGATAGGAGGTTTAGACACGGATGATCCCACACAAACAGCTCAATAGCCTCTCTACATAACCAATGTCCTCGTGCCGTCACCACGAACGTTCACACATGCTAATGTGATGGACGTTACGCTGCTTGCTTAGCGAGTACCACTTCTTCCTGATTCAGCGTAACACTGAGGCTCGAACTCAGGAACTACGCCTCGCAAACACACGTGCCCACCCTCCTGAAGGAACATACCAGTCATGCCTCATAAAAGCAGGCTATTGGGCAGTGCAAGCGGAGCCAGTTCAGGCTAAGGAGAGAGTATCCTACACTCCCATGTCTGAAACTAACAGATTCTCACACTGGTAAAGTAGAAGCCAGTTCAGGCTGAGGAGTGAGTATCCTACACTCCCATGTCTGAAACTAACAGATTCTCACACTGGTAAAGTAGAAGCCAGTTCAGGCTGAGGAGTGAGTATCCTACACTCCCATGTCTGAAACTAACAGATTCTCACACTGGTAAAGTAGAAGCCAGTTCAGGCTGAGGAGTGAGTATCCAACACTCCCATGTCCTTGACTAACAGATTCTCACACTGGTAAAGTAGAAGCCAGTTCAGGCTGAGGAGTGAGTATCCAACACTCCCATGTCTGAAACTAACAGATTCTCACACTGGTAAAGTAGAAGCCAGTTCAGGCTGAGGAGTGAGTATCCAACACTCCCATGTCCTTGACTAACAGATTCTCACACTGGTAAAGTAGAAGCCAGTTCAGGCTGAGGAGTGAGTATCCAACACTCCCATGTCCTAGACTAACAGATTCTCACACTGGTAAAGTAGAAGCCAGTTCAGGCTGAGGAGTGAGTATTCAACACCCCCATGTCCTAGACTAACAGATTCTCACACTAGTAAAGTAGAAGCCAGTTCAGGCTGAGGAGTGAGTATTCAACACTCCCATGTCCTAGACTAACAGATTCTCACACTGGTAAAAGTAGAAGCCAGTTCAGGCTGAGGAGTGAGTATCCTACACTCCCATGTCTGAAACTAACAGATTCTCACACTGGTAAAGTAGAAGCCAGTTCAGGCTGAGGAGTGAGTATCCTACACTCCCATGTCTGAAACTAACAGATTCTCACACTGGTAAAGTAGAAGCCAGTTCAGGCTGAGGAGAGAGTATCCAACACTCCCATGTCTGAAACTAACAGATTCTCACACTGGTAAAGTAGAAGCTTCCAGTCTGTATCCACTAAATTCACCTTTCAGATATTTCCCTGAGAAATCATTCAAGTGTGGGCTGTTACAATCATTTACTCTACAATATCCACATCTCCTCTTTATATCAGAAGAAACCAATATTACTATGCAACTGCATACCATCTCCTAACACTGTCTCGGCTTCGTAGGACACTTTCTCTAAATCAAATGGAAATGCTGAACTGATCCTCCCATGTCCTACAGGCTGCTGCCGGGGATATAACAAGATTAAAACCTAATAGATTTTCAGGAAGTGTCAAGCACTGGAGACTGAATTATTCACCCATTCATATTGTTCTCTGGATTGAAATGCTCTGGGCAAAAAAAGAAAACTACGTGTTGTTTTTCAAATATATTCCTCCACTCTGAATATTTCATACTTTTGTGTCGCTGGAGGTTGTAAAATGCTACCGGTGAAAGAAAAGTTTAGAATTTAGTTCCTGTTATCCGATGAATCAACCCTTTATGATGCTGTGTCCTTCTGAAAACAAACAAGAATCTAAATTCCCCAATACAATTGTGCTGGCTGCAATATTGGCAAAACTTATGTCCCAGGTTTTTCCACCACCCTTTGACATTGCATCAAGGATTTGTTATCAGAAAGAGGAAGGAGGCATTCATTGATCTAACAACAACAAAAAATTGTTTAAAGCTTGCTTTCAGTTATTTCCTTTTTTGTCAAAGGTTTTTTTTAATTTTTTATGTCAATTCCAGCATTTTTCAAGGGCTCTTATCCAATTTAATTTGCACAATGTGTAACACATACAGTGAATTGCGAAAGTATTCGGCCCCCTTGAACTTTGCGACCTTTTGCCACATTTCAGGCTTCAAACATAAAGATATAAAACTGTATTTTATTGTGAAGAATCAACAACAAGTGGGACACAATCATGAAGTGGAACGAGATTTATTGGATATTTCAAACTTTTTTAACAAATCAAAAACTGAAAAATTGGGCGTGCAAAATTATTCAGCCCCTTTACTTTCAGTGCAGCAAACTCTCTCCATAAGTTCAGTGAGGATCTCTGAATGATCCAATGTTGACCTAAATGACTAATGATGATAAATACAATCCACCTGTGTGTAATCAAGTCTCCGTATAAATGCACCTGCACTGTGATAGTCTCAGAGGTCCGTCAAAAGCGCAGAGAGCATCATGAAGAACAAGGAACACACCAGGCAGGTCCGAGATACTGTTGTGAAGAAGTTTAAAGCCGGATTTGGATACAAAACGATTTCCCAAGCTTTAAACATCCCAAGGAGCACTGTGCAAGCGATAATATTGAAATGGAAGGAGTATCAGACCACTGCAAATCTACCAAGACCTGGCCGTCCCTCTAAACTTTCAGCTCATACAAGGAGAAGACTGATCAGAGATGCAGCCAAGAGGCCCATGATCACTCTGGATGACCTGCAGAGATCTACAGCTGAGGTGGGAGACTCTGTCCATAGGACAACAATCAGTCGTATATTGCACAAATCTGGCCTTTATGGAAGAGTGGCAAGAAGAAAGCCATTTCTTAAAGATATCCATTAAAAGTGTCGTTTAAAGTTTGCCACAAGCCACCTGGGAGACACACCAAACATGTGGAAGAAGGTGCTCTGGTCAGATGAAACCAAAATTTAACTTTTTGGCAACAATGCAAAACGTTATGTTTGGCGTAAAAGCAACACAGCTGAACACACCATCCCCACTGTCAAACGTGGTGGTGGCAGCATCATGGTTTGGGCCTGCTTTTCTTCAGCAGGGACAGAGAAGATGGTTAAAATTGATGGGGAGATGGATGGAGCCAAATACAGGACCATTCTGGAAGAAAACCTGATGGAGACTGCAAAAGACCTGAGACTGGGACCGAGATTTATATATCTATATATTGACATATTCAATCAATCCCTATACCAGTCTGCTGTTCCCACATGCTTCAAGAGGGCCACCATTGTTCCTGTTCCCAAGAAAGCTAAGGTAACTGAGCTAAACGACTACCGCCCCGTAGCACTCACTTCCGTCATCATGAAGTGCTTTGAGAGACTAGTCAAGGACCATATCACCTCCACCCTACCTGACACCCTAGACCCACTCCAATTTGCTTACCGCCCAAATAGGTCCACAGACGATGCAATCTCAACCACACTGCACACCGCCCTAACCCATCTGGACAAGAGGAATACCTATGTGAGAATGCTGTTCATTGACTACAGCTCGGCATTCAACACCATAGTACCCTCCAAGCTCGTCATCAAGCTCGAGACCCTGGGTCTCGACCCCGCCCTGTGCAACTGGGTACTGGACTTCCTGACGGGCCGCCCCCAGGTGGTGAGGGTAGGCAACAACATCTCCTCCCCGCTGATCCTCAACACTGGGGCCCCACAAGGGTGCGTTCTGAGCCCTCTCCTGTACTCCCTGTTCACCCACGACTGCGTGGCCACGCACGCCTCCAACTCAATCATCAAGTTTGCGGACGACACAACAGTGGTAGGCTTGATTACCAACAACGACGAGACGGCCTACAGGGAGGAGGTGAGGGCCCTCGGAGTGTGGTGTCAGGAAAATAACCTCACACTCAACGTCAACAAAACTAAGGAGATGATTGTGGACTTCAGGAAACAGCAGAGGGAACACCCCCCTATCCACATCGATGGAACAGTAGTGGAGAGGGTAGCAAGTTTTAAGTTCCTCGGCATACACATCACAGACAAACTGAATTGGTCCACTCACACAGACAGCATTGTGAAGAAGGCGCAGCAGCGCCTCTTCAACCTCAGGAGGCTGAAGAAATTTGGCTTGTCACCAAAAGCACTCACAAACTTCTACAGATGCACAATCGAGAGCATCCTGGCGGGCTGTATCACCGCCTGGTACGGCAACTGCTCCGCCCTCAACCGTAAGGCTCTCCAGAGGGTGGTGAGGTCTGCACAACGCATCACCGGGGGCCAACTACCTGCCCTCCAGGACACCTACACCACCCGATGTCACAGGAAGGCCATAAAGATCATCAAGGACATCAACCACCCGAGCCACTGCCTGTTCACCCCGCTATCATCCAGAAGGCGAGGTCAGTACAGGTGCATCAAAGCTGGGACCGAGAGACTGAAAAACAGCTTCTATCTCAAGGCCATCAGACTGTTAAACAGCCACCACTAACATTGAGTGGCTGCTGCCAACACACTGACACTGACTCAACTCCAGCCACTTTAATAATGGGAATTGATGGGAAATGATGTAAATATATCACTAGCCACTTTAAACAATGCTACCTTATATAATGTTACTTACCCTACATTATTCATCTCATATGCATACGTATATACTGTACTCTATATCATCGACTGTATCCTTATGTAATACATGTATCACTAGCCACTTTAAACTATGCCACTTTGTTTACATACTCATCTCATTTGTACATACTGTACTCGATACCATCTACTGTATCTTGCCTATGCTGCTCTGTACCATCACTCATTCATATATCCTTATGTACATATTCTTTATCCCCTTACACTGTGTACAAGACAGTAGTTTTGGAATTGTTAGTTAGATTACTTGTTGGTTATTACTCCATTGTCGGAACTAGAAGCACAAGCATTTCGCTACACTCGCATTAACATCTGCTAACCATGTGTATGTGACAAATAAAATTTGATTTGATTTGATTAGATTTGATTTGAGATTTGTCTTCCAACAAGACAATGATCCAAAACATAAAGCAAAATCTACAATGGAATGGTTCAAAAATAAACATATCCAGGTGTTAGAATGGCCAAGTCAAAGTCCAGACCTGAATCCAATCGAGAATCTGTGGAAAGAACTGAAAACTGCTGTTCACAAATGCTCTCCATCCAACCTCACTGAGCTCGAGCTGTTTTGCAAGGAGGAATGGGAAAAAATGTCAGTCTCTCGATGTGCAAAACTAATAGAGACATACCCCAAGCGACTTACAGCTGTAATCGCAGCAAAAGGTGGCGCTACAAAGTATTAACTTAAGGGGGCTGAATAATTTTGCACGCCCAATTTTTCAGTTTTTGATTTGTTAAAAAAGTTTGAAATATCCAATAAATGTTGTTCCACTTCATGATTGTGTCCCACTTGTTGTTGATTCTTCACAAAAAAAGACAGTTTTATATCTTTATGTTTGAAGCCTGAAATGTGGCAAAAGGTCGCAAAGTTCAAGGGGGCCGAATACTTTCGCAAGGCACTGTATGTGAACTCTGCGAGGAGACCTTAATTGAGAAATATTATTTTAAAAACGTGAACACATCTCAAGGTAATCTTAATAATGAGCCTCACTCTTAAAGGTTGCTTTACAGATGAAGAGAAACACCTGCTGGTGAAAAACACTATCGACCATAACCACATCTCTCAGAATTGCTCAAAGGCTAATACAAATAATAAACAAGAGGGAAAAATGTCTGTTAATCTTTCAAAAACAAACAAAATGTGGACATCTATGGCCTGTGCAAGTTGTTAGAAATGTATAAAAAAAAATACAACTTTTTGGCTTGCTAGCCAGTAGCTTAGCTTGCTATGCTAGGTAGTTACAGCTAATGTTAGACAACAGAGCTAGTTAAAACGTTAGCAAGCAATCACTATGTTCACAATTCCATTTTCTGCTGACTTACTCATCCTCTGTCTCCAACAGAACCTTAAGATGATAGATTTTTTTTGTATGCGATCAGATCAACATGAAGTTGATAATTGGGTATCAGAGAAGTGCCACCAAAGCTGTGATCATCTCCCCGTACTGTCCTATGAGCACGTCTTTAATTTAATAGTTTATTTGTTAATAACATCGCAGAGACAAAGCAAGGAGAAATGAACTAGATGGCTAATTAAGCTGGTCCCTCTAATAAACAAGAATGTCTGCTAATTAAATGCCCAGATTTTACAGGTACACATTCACTCATATCCGAGTTAAAGGAAGTGTGACTGCTTCAGTCAGATAGATAATGTGCTTCTTCCTGATCATCGCCTCATCTTTGTGACAAGGGTCTCTCTCTTTCTCTCCCTCCCTATCTCTCTCTCTCTGTGTCTCTCTGTTTCCTCTCTCTCTCTTTCTCTCTCTTTCTCTCTTTCTCCCTCTCTCCCTATTTCACTCTCTCTCGGCGTCTCTCTCGCTGTCTCCCTCTCCTTCTTTCCCTCTCCCTATTTCTTTCTCTCCATCTCTCCCTCTCTTCCTCCCTCTCTCTGTCTATCTCTCTCTCTCTCTGTCTGGATGCAGGCTTTTGAGGGATGAAATATTGTGTTTATGTTTATATTCAAGGCAGATGGTTATCTGTTTGAGAGAAGGTGTTTTAAGCTGTCTGAGAGAAGGTGTTTTCATCAGCTGCCAATTACCGGCAGATCAGAGATTACACTGTTTTGTGGAAGCAGTGGAGGTTGTAGACGCTGGCATTTCAAGAAATATAAATTGTACTCCACTGTTTTGTTTATGGACAACAGTTTATGGTAGATGATGTTATTTCAATCACAGATAATGACTGTTCACTTTTTGTGCACTTCTGCTATGGGTCCATTTCCAGCCTAAGACTTGTTCTGTCATGGTGTTGTAGTGCGTCTCCTAGTATAATGTCTCCTCTGTCACCAGGTTGGTGATGAAAGTAGAACCACAGCAACTATTGACATATCGTTCAGCACCTCTACATTACAAGAGATTAATCATAGTATCATACAGGCCTGTGTGTGTGTGTGTGTGTGTGTGTGTGTGTGTGTGTGTGTGTGTGTGTGTGTGTGTGTGTGTGTGTGTGTGTGTGTGTGTGTGTGCGTGTGTGTGTGTGCGTGTGTGTGTGCGCGTGTGTGTGCGTTTGTGTGTGTGTGTGTGCATGAATCTTGTGCTACTGTGTTCTATCATCCCCTTATAGTTCTGCTGATCTAAACTGAAACAGGAGAGTTCTCTACCTTCACTCTCATCTAGCCAGACGGATGGTGGAATAGAGCTCTCCTGGTACACACTCTCTCTAAGATAATATGATAAAGACTAAGATAATATGATTAAGATACAAACTGATTGGTACAAGAGTTTGTTCATCCAAACAAATTGAACAGATTATTGTCTTAAAACTTAGATAATATTCGACAAATTAATAAAAACTGTTGGGAAACTCATATTCCCTGAGAGATTCTCTTTGCATCCACATCCCTGTACTGCACAAACAGTCTTGCATTGTGCTAGTCATTGTATTGTGTGGCTTCATGAGGTCATACAGTCTGTTTGAAAGAGGATTTGATTCTCTTGATTTCCCTTCGCGTCTTTACCCTAATTCTTTGAGTGGTGGCCTGGCCTTCTAGATTTCAGTAACTGAAGGATATTGGTCCAAATGTCTTTTTCCAGGAACTGCTCAGCTCATTTTCATTGCGAAATAACCCCTAGCCTCATGGTACAGTCCCAGGACTCTGAAATAACCCCTAGACTCATGGTGCAGTCCCAGGACTCTGAAATAAACCCTAGACTCATGGTACAGTCCCAGGACTCTGAAATAACCCCTAGCCTCATGGTACAGTCCCAGGACTCTGAAATAACCCCTAGCCTCATGGTACAGTCCCAGAACTCTAAAATAACCCCTAGCCTCATGGTACAGTCCCAGAACTCTAAAATAACCCCTAACCTCATGGTACAGTCCCATAACTCTAAAATAACCCATAGCCTCATGGTACAGTCCCAGGACTCTGAAATAACCCCTAGACTCATGGTACAGTCCCAGGACTCTGAAATAACCCATAGACTCATGGTACAGTCCCAGAACTCTGAAATAAACCCTAGACTCATGGTACAGTCCCAGGACTCTGAAATAACCCATAGACTCATGGTGCAGTCCCAGAACTCTGAAATAAACCCTAGACTCATGGTGCATTCCCAGGATTCTGAAATAACCCCTATCCTCATGGCACAGTCCCAGAACTCTGAAATAAACCCTAGACTCATGGTACAGTCCCAGGACTCTGAAATAACCCCTAGACTCATGGTGCAGTCCCAGAACTTTGAAATAACCCCTAGACTCATGGTACAGTCCCAGGACTCCGATATAAACCCTAGACTCATGGTGCAGTCCCAGGACTCTGAAATAACCCCTAGACTCATGGTGCAGTCCCAGAACTATGAAATAACCCATAGAGTCATGGTGCAGTCCCAGAACTCTGAAATGACCCATAGACTCATGGTGCAGTCCCAGGACTCTGAAATAACCCCTAGCCTCATGGTACAGTCCCAGAACTCTGAAATAAACCCTAGACTCATGGTGCAGTCCCAGGATTCTGAAATAACCCCTAGACTCATGGTGCAGTCCCAGGACTCTGAAATAAACCCTAGACTCATGGTACAGTCCCAGGACTCTGAAATAACCCATAGACTCATGGTGCAGTCCCAGAACTCTGAAATAACCCCTAGACTCATGGTGCAGTCCCAGAACAATGAAATAACCCATAGAGTCATGGTGCAGTCCCAGAACTCTGAAATGACCCATAGACTCATGGTGCAGTCCCAGGACTCTGAAATAACCCATAGACTCATGGTGCAGTCCCAGAACTCTGAAATAACCCCTAGACTCATGGTGCAGTCCCAGGACTCTGAAATAACCCCTAGACTCATGGTGCAGTCCCAGGACACTGAAATAACCCCTAGACTCATGGTACAGTCCCAGGACTCTGAAATAACCCCTAGACTCATGGTACAGTCCCAGGACTCTGAAATAACCCCTAGACTCATGGTACAGTCCCAGGACTCTGGAATAACCCCTAGCCTCATGGTACAGTCCCAGGACTCTGAAATAACCCCTAGACTCATGGTGCAGTCCCAGGACTCTGAAATAACCCATAGACTCATGGTGCAGTCCCAGGACCCTGAAATAACCCATAGACTCATGGTGCAGTCCCAGGACTCTGAAATAACCCATAGACTCATGGTGCAGTCCCAGAACTCTGAAATAACCCCTAGACTCATGGTGCAGTCCCAGGACTCTGAAATAACCCCTAGACTCATGGTGCATTCCCAGGATTCTGAAATAACCCCTAGCCTCATGGTACAGTCCCAGGACTCTGAAACAACCCATAGACTCATGGTGCATTCCCAGGATTCTGAAATAACCCATAGACTCATGGTGCATTCCCAGGATTCTGAAATAACCCCTAGCCTCATGGTACAGTCCCAGGACTCTGAAATAACCCATAGACTCATGGTGCAGTCCCAGGACTCTGAAATAACCCATAGACTCATGGTGCAGTCCCAGGACCCTGAAATAACCCATAGACTCATGGTGCAGTCCCAGGACTCTGAAATAACCCATAGACTCATGGTGCAGTCCCAGAACTCTGAAATAACCCCTAGACTCATGGTGCAGTCCCAGGACTCTGAAATAACCCCTAGACTCATGGTGCATTCCCAGGATTCTGAAATAACCCCTAGCCTCATGGTACAGTCCCAGGACTCTGAAACAACCCATAGACTCATGGTGCATTCCCAGGATTCTGAAATAACCCATAGACTCATGGTGCATTCCCAGGATTCTGAAATAACCCCTAGCCTCATGGTACAGTCCCAGGACTCTGAAATAACCCATAGACTCATGGTACAGTCCCAGGACTCTGAAACAACCCATAGACTCATGGTGCATTCCCAGGATTCTGAAATAACCCCTAGACTAGTTTGTTAGTTTGTTTGTGCCTGGAATGGTGTTGTGCTGAACGTACAAGGAATACAATGCTTTCATAAATTGTAAAACCTACACTATGTTAGATACGACCACTCTGAACAGAATTGTACATGTACTGTAAAGCAAACCCACTCACCAATCTCTCTCTCTCCCTCAAGGCTACCATATCTGTTTTGCTTTCTGTCTCGCTGCCTCTTTCCATTGTTAAAAGGTTGAATCGCTTTGAAGTCTAAACCTGTCCTGAAGGGGGCAACAGAATGTTCTTTGAATGACAAGGACAATGTCCATTGTTAGCGGCTCCATAGTGGTGACACTGAGGTGGAAGTGTAGTGTTACCATTTAAAGCAGTGGGGGGGGGGGGATCAGTCAAAGAAGGGGGACATTTAGAAGACTGGTAATAGGAAATCTGTCAGGGTAGTCTGTGAATGGAGCAAAATCACCTGAAGTGATATGTACCATAGAACTGAATGTGCTTAGCTTGTTAAACAGCCATTATAAAAGGAAGTGATATGTACCATAGAACTGAATGTATTTAGCTTGTTAAACAGACATTATAAAAGGAAGTGATATGTACCATATAACTGAATGTATTTAGCTTGTTAAACAGCCATTATAAAAGGAAGTGATATGTACCATATAACTGAATGTATTTAGCTTGTTAAACAGCCATTATAAAAGGAAGTGATATGTACCATATAACTGAATGTACTTAGCATGTTAAACAGCCATTATAAAAGGTTCTTGTTCTTGTGTGAGAGCTGTGTAATGTTACATTTGGTCCGTCTCTAATAGTTACCTGACTCTGTTCAGATAGTTGTGAAAGCACTTGAACAAGTAAATAACTGTGGTTCACACAGGGAGGGCGGCGCCCGTTTTAACGCCATTAAAGTACATAGGCCTGTGATGAAAGATGAGATAAAAATAAATGTTTTGATGTGGATAAAACGGCTCAGGCATTTCATCTTGAATGTCTCATCTAGAGTGTGTGTCGGAGCCGTCCGGTCCTCCATAACAGCATCTGTTCCTCAGCCTGTGATGACAAACACCGTCTGAAAGATCAAACGATCTGCTGACAAAACGTCCAAAGACGAGGCTCTCTGCAGAGAAAAGTGGATAGGAAAGAAACCACATTCAGGACACTACCAGTAGGAGGACCTATCATGAACCGTTCAGGACTCTACCAGTAGGAGGACCTATCATGAACCGTTCAGGACTCTACCAGTAGGAGGACCTATCATGAACCGTTCAGGACACTACCAGTAGGAGGACCTATCATGAACCGTTCAGGACACTACCAGTAGGAGGACTTATCATGAACCGTTCAGGACACTACCAGTAGGAGGACCTATCATGAACCGTTCAGGACACTACCAGTAGGAGGACCTATCATGAACCGTTCAGGACACTACCAGTAGGAGGACCTATCATGAACCGTTCAGGACACTACCAGTAGGAGGACCTATCATGAACCGTTCAGGACACTACCAGTAGGAGGACCTATCATGAACCGTTCAGGACACTACCAGTAGGAGGACCTATCATGAACCGTTCAGGACTCTACCAGTAGGAGGACCTATCATGAACCGTTCAGGACACTACCAGTAGGAGGACCTATCATGAACCGTTCAGGACACTACCAGTAGGAGGACCTATCATGAACCGTTCAGGACACTACCAGTAGGAGGACCTATCATGAACCGTTCAGAACACTAGCAGTAGGAGGACCTATCATGAACCGTTCAGGACACTACCAGTAGGAGGACCTATCATGAACCGCTCAGGACACTACCAGTAGGAGGACCTATCATGAACCGTTCAGGACTCTACCAGTAGGAGGACTTATCATGAACCGTTCAGGACACTACCAGTAGGAGGACCTATCATGAACTGTTAAGGACACTACCAGCGGACAGATCTATCATGAACAGTTCAGGACTCTACCAGCGGACAGATCTATCATGAACAGTTCAGGACTCTACCAGCGGACAGATCTATCATGAACAGTTCAGGACTCTACCAGCGGACAGATCTATCATGAACAGTTCAGGACTCTACCAGCGGACAGATCTATCATGAACAGTTGGAGTAGCTGCCTCCAAGTTTGCCCTTCTCGGTTGTTTGTCTTTTTGATACTGCATGTCCTTAGTTGAGACACCACTGTGAAAGTGACCTTTTCAGCTCCCTCTCTCCTCCGACAGTTCTACTCGTTTCCTGGTGATTCAGTCCTGTAACATTCTCTGGAGTATCGATGCTCCTCAACCTTGATGCTTACTGTGAGCTAAGTGGACAACAATCCCCACTCACCAACCCCCCAACAGAACCCCCACTCACCAACCCCCCAGAAGAACCCCCACTCACCAACCCCCCAAAATAACCCCCACTCACCAACCCCCCAACAGAACCCCCACTCACCAACCCCCCAACAGAACCCCCACTCACCAACCCCCCAACAGAACCCCCACTCACCAACCCCCCAACAGAACCCCCACTCACCAACCCCCCAACAGAACCCCCACTCACAACCCCCCAACAGAACCCCCACTCACCAACCCCCCAACAGAACCCCCACTCACCAACTACCCAACAGAACCCCCACTCACCAACCCCCCAACAGAACCCACACTCACCAACCCCCCAACAGAACCCCCACTCACCAACCCCCCAACAGAACCCCCACTCACAACCCCCCAACAGAACCCCCACTCACCAACCCCCCAACAGAACCCACACTCACCAACCCCCCAACAGAACCCCCACTCACCAACCCCCAACAGAACCCCCACTCACCAACCCCCCAAAAGAACCCCCACTCGTCAACCCCCCAACAGAACCCACACTCACCAACCCCCAACAGAACCCCCACTCACCAACTACCCAACAGAACCCCCACTCACCAATCCCCCGACAGAACCCCCACTCACCAATCCCCCGACAGAACCCCTACTCACCAATCCCCCGACAGAACCCCCACTCACCAATCCCCCGACAGAACCCCTACTCACCAATCCCCCGACATAGAGGGAAAGCTGTGTCTCTAAAAGCATGTATGTTGGATTTTGAGGCTGTTTGACGCATTTACACTCAACTGGGCTGCTGAATATGGGACCACTTACCCTGTTCAGCGAATCCTATCAAGATATTTCAACCACCAGGTTCACTGAGTTTCTCTGGGCACTCAGTTGGATTGGATAATGCTAGATTGTCAATCGGATCCAACTTTTTCTTTCCCTGAATGACATGAGCCATTTGACCCAGCAAAGTCAGCTGTAACCAGCATCTCATCAGAAGTGATTTGAGGAACATGCCGTGTGTGTCTGTGTCTGTGTGCGTGTGTGGTGTTTGTCTGAGTGCGGGTGTGTGCGTGTGTCTGAGTGCGTGTATGTGTCTGTGTGTCTGTCTTTCCTCCCCTCTCTACAATAGCGTTAACCCTGATAGTGGGTTTCCAATTTGCCACAGAGTCTATTAACAGTCCATTTCAGTTACCATTGGCCTAATGGATGTTGACATCAAATCTACTCTACTTGTAAATCTGGGGAGCAGACAGTCAGATGAGGTGAAACGTACGGCTGCTATTCCAAAGGATCCCGTTTTAGATTCTCTTCACTGGTGTGATGCCCATGCCCCGTAGATGCTCACCCACGTCTTGGGAAGTTAGTGGAGTTTGTTGGAAAGTCGTGACTGAAATAGAAAAGGCCCCAATAACACCCGGAGTGTTTACTGAACAGGAAGTTGACCCTTCAGCCGTGACCTCTAACGTGTACATCCGTTCACAATGCCTTAGACCCACTCCAATCTGTTTATATCACTTATTCCCTTTTCAGTGTTTTAACACTTCTTCAGTTTCAACACTGAAGTGTTGTGTAATCCTTTGTTTTTGTCACATGGGTTCACCATGCAGAATGTGATTGGTCGTCCCCTGGATAGTACAGGGTTGATTAGGGCTCACCATGCAGAATGTGATTGGTCGTCCCCTGGATAGTGCAGGGATGATTAGGGCTCACCAGGCAGAATGTGATTGGTCTTCCCCTAGATAGTACAGGGTTGATTAGGGTTCACCATGCAGAATGTGATTGGTCTTCCCCTGGATAGTGCAGGGATGATTAGGGTTCACCATGCAGAATGTGATTGGTCGTCCCCTAGATAGTGCAGGGATGATTAGGGTTCACCATGCAGAATGTGATTGGTCTTCCCCTAGATAGTGCAGGGTTGATTAGGATTCACCAGGCAGAATGTGATTGGTCGTCCCCTGGATAGTGCAGGGATGATTAGAATGTGATTGGTCGTCCCCTGGATAGTACAGGGATGATTAGAATGTGATTGGTCATCCCCTGGATAGTGCAGGGACGATTAGAATGTGATTGGTCATCCCCTAGATAGTGCAGGGATGATTAGGGTTCACCATGCAGAATGTGATTGGTCATCCCCTAGATAGTGCAGGGATGATTAGGGTTCACCATGCAGAATGTGACTGGTCGTCCCCTGGATAGTGCAGGGGTGATTAGGGTTCACCATGCAGAATGTGATTGGTCGTCCCCTGGATAGTGCAGGGACGATTAAAATGTGATTGGTCGTCCCCTAGAGAGTGCAGGGATGATTAGGTTTCACCATGCAGAATGTGATTGGTCGTCCCCTAGATAGTGCAGGGATGATTAGGGTTCACCATGCAGAATGTGATTGGTCGTCCCCTAGATAGTGCAGGGACGATTAGGGTTCACCATGCAGAATGTGATTGGTCGTCCCCTGGATAGTGCAGGGACGATTAGAATGTGATTGGTCGTCCCCTAGAGAGTGCAGGGATGATTAGGTTTCACCATGCAGAATGTGATTGGTCGTCCCCTAGATAGTGCAGGGATGATTAGGGTTCACCATGCAGAATGTGATTGGTCGTCCCCTAGATAGTGCAGGGATGATTAGGGTTCACCATGCAGAATGTGATTGGTCGTCCCCTAGATAGTGCAGGGATGATTAGGGTTCACCATGCAGAATGTGATTGGTCGTCCCCTGGATAGTACAGGGTTGATTAGGGTTCACCATGCAGAATGTGATTGGTCGTCCCCTAGATAGTGCAGGGACGATTAGGGTTCACCATGCAGAATGTGATTGGTCGTCCCCTAGATAGTGCAGGGACGATTAGGGTTCACCATGCAGAATGTGATTGGTCGTCCCCTGGATAGTACAGGGTTGATTAGGGTTCACCATGCAGAATGTGATTGGTCATCCCCTAGATAGTGCAGGGACGATTAGGGTTCACCATGCAGAATGTGATTGGTCGTCCCCTGGATAGCGCAGGTGCTTTCTCTTTGCCTTGGTCACAACATTCTAGAACATCACTAGACAGATAAGGAATGAAGGGAATTCCGCCCGGCAACATGAATTACCATCATTAATGACAAGGACAGTATTTATCTAAAGACTCACTACGTCTATGGGATTTATTTGTATGATTCATTTGTTCGGAGAAGGACGAAAGACTTCCATGTCCTTATTCAATTATTATCTGAATAGTATTTATTACAAACGTTTTGAGTGTCAGTATGTGTGGATTAAAACATAACCTCAATTTCCCTTGGTTTTAGAAATACATGGTAGTTCTGTAAAGAACAAGAACAGACAAATATACATTTTCAAAAGGAAAGTCACAGCGGTATTCTGAGAAAGCACAAGAAACATACTTCTCATCTCTGATGATGAAATTACCATGTAGGTACACTACATGACCAAAAGTATTTCAACCACTGCTTGATGACAATCTCATTCCAAAATCATGAGCATTAATATGGAGTTGGTCCCCCCCTCTGCTACTCTAACAGCCTCCACTCTTCTGGGGAAGACTTTCCTCTGGATGTTGGAACATGGCTGTTGGGGACTTGTTTCTATTCAAATTCAAGAGGATTAGTGAGGTCGGGCACTGATTGGACGATTAGTCCTGGCTCGCAGTTGGCATTCCAATTCATCCCAAAGGTGTTCGATGGGGTTGAGGTCAGGGCTCTGTGCAGGCCAGTCAAGTTCTTCCACAAAGATCTCGACAAACCATTTCTGTATGGAACTCGCTTTGTGCACGGGGGCATTGTCATACTGGAAGAAGAAAGGCCTTCCTCAAACTCTTTCCACAAAGTTGGAAGCAAAGAATCGTCTAGAATGTAATTGTATGCTCAGCATTCAGATTTCCCTTCACTGGAACTAAGGGGCATAGTCCGAAACATGAAAATCTGCCCCAGACCATCATTCCTCCTACTTCAAACGTTACAGTAGGCACTATGCATTCGGGCCGGTATCATTCTCCTGGCATGCAGAGACCAATTGCGGCGAGCTTTACACCCCTCCAGCCTACACTTCACATTACGCATGGTGATCCTAGGCTTGCGTGCGGCTGCTTGGCTATGAAAACCCATCTCATGTAGCTTCCGACAAACAGTTCTTGTGGTGACGTTGCTCAGAGATTAAGTTTGGAATTCGGTAGTAGGTGTTGCAACCGAGGACAGACAATTTTGTGTGGCCTACCACTTTGCGGCTTAGCCGTTGTTGCTCCTAGATGTTTCCACGTCACAATGAAATAGCCAAATCCACTAATTTGAAGGGGTGTCCACATATTTGAGTATATATAGTGTATACTAATAATGGTCTGTCTACATGGTTATTACATACTCAGACTGGTGGTCTGTCTACATGGTTATTACATACTCAGACTGGTGGTCTGTCTACATGGTTATTACATACTCAGACTGGTGGTCTGTCTACATGGTTATTACATACTGAGACTGGTGGTCTGTCTACATGGTTATTACATACTGAGACTGGTGGTCTGTCTACATGGTTATTACATACTCAGACTGGTGGTCTGTCTACATGGTTATTACATACTCAGACTGGTGGTCTGTCTACATGGTTATTACATACTGAGACTGGTGGTCTGTCTACATGGTTATTACATACTCAGACTGGTGGTCTGTCTACATGGTTATTACATACTGAGACTGGTGGTCTGTCTACATGGTTATTACATACTGAGACTGGTGGTCTGTCTACATGGTTATTACATACTCAGACTGGTGGTCTGTCTACATGGTTATTACATACTCAGACTGGTGGTCTGTCTACATAGTTATTACATACTCAGACTGGTGGTCTGTCTACATGGTTATTACATTCTCAGACTGGTGGTCTGTCTACATGTATCTCTGTACCGTCTAACAGCATGGTGTACTATATCTGTACTTCTGTACTGTCTAACAGCATGGTGTACTATCTCTGTACCTCTGTACTGTCTAACAGCATGGTGTACTATCTCTGTACCTCTGTACTGTCTAACAGCATGGTGTACTACCTATGTACCTCTGTACTGTCTAACAGCATGGTGTACTATCTCTGTACTTCTGTACTGTCTAACAGCATGGTGTACTATCTCTGTACCTCTGTACTGTCTGACAGTATTGTGTACTGTCTCTGTACCTCTGTACTGTCTGACAGTATTGTGTACTATCTCTGCACTGTCTACTTCTGTAAAGCATGTTGTACTATCTCTGTACTGTCTACTTCTGTAAAGCATGTTGTAATTAGATGTACTAAGCGCTGTCCAGCTCAGACAGTGCTGTTAATGGGAGCCCAAGTTCAACTCGGCTCCCGAGTAGCGCAGTGGTCTACGACACTGCATCTCAGTGGTCTAAGACACTGCATCTCAGTGGTCTAAGACACTGCATCTCAGTGGTCTAAGACACTGCATCTCAGTGGTCTGAGACACTGCATCTCAATGGTCTGAGACACTGCATCTCAGTGGTCTGAGACACTGCATCTCAGTGGTCTAAGACACTGCATCTCAGTGGTCTGAGACACTGCATCTCAGTGGTCTGAGACACTGCATCTCAGTGGTCTAAGACACTGCATCTCAGTGGTCAGAGACACTGCATCTCAGTGGTCTAAGACACTGCATCTCAGTGGTCTGAGACACTGCATCTCAGTGGTCTGAGACACTGCATCTCAGTGGTCTGAGACACTGCATCTCAGTGGTCTAAGACACTGCATCTCAGTGGTCTGAGACACTGCATCTCAGTGGTCTGAGACACTGCATCTCAGTGGTCTAAGACACTGCATCTCAGTGGTCTAAGAAACTGCATCTCAGTGGTCAAAGACACTGCATCTCAGTGGTCTAAGACACTGCATCTCAGTGGTCTGAGACACTGCATCTCAGTGGTCTAAGACGCTGCATCTCAGTGGTCTAAGACACTGCATCTCAGTGGTCTAAGACACTGCATCTCAGTGGTCTAAGACACTGCATCTCAGTGGTCTAAGACACTGCATCTCAGAGGTGTCACTGCATCTCAGTGGTCTGAGACACTGCATGTCAGTGGTCTAAGACACTGCATCTCAGTGGTCTGAGACACTGCATCTCAGTGGTCTAAGACACTGCATCTCAGTGGTCTAAGACACTGCATCTCAGTGGTCTGAGACACTGCATCTCAGTGGTCTGAGACACTGCATCTCAGTGGTCTGAGACACTGCATCTCAGTGGTCTAAGACACTGCATCTCAGAGGTGTCACCTCATCTCAGTGGTCTAAGACACTGCATCTCAGTGGTCTAAGACACTGCATCTCAGAGGTGTCACTGCAGTACCTGGTTTGATTCCAGGCTGCATCACATCCCTCTGTGTTTGGGATTCCCATAGAGTGGAGCACCGTTGGCCCAGCGTCGCCGGGGTAGGCCCTCATAGTAAATAAGAGTTTGTTCTTAACTGACTTGCCTAGTTAAATAAAAAAATGTAGCAAATATTAAACCCTTTGGTGAAGACAACGAATGGTTTTACCAGGTAGATTGTCTTTGATGGCTTGTTGCCTCTGTGCTGTACGTCTCATTGATGTTGTCTGTGATAATAAGGACGTTTCTTTCTGATTACAAACCACAGCAATATGTTTATTGGTGTAGTGATCACTGTTGTGGGGGTTATTTTGATTACGTAATTTAAAAAAAAAATCACTTTCATCTTTTCAATCTGTTAAAAAGCATCAATTTGTTTAGGCTTTTATCAACGACCAATACCTCTGTCCACAGATGAGGAATTTCATTTCTAGTCTATCACCATGACAACTGTCTTTCAGCCAGGAGTTTATTCAGCACTCTGAACTGTCCCTGGGAAGCTCAGTATATGTTTACCATTTGGCTGACGTTGACCAAATGAAACTACTGAAAAGGCTGTCTGTTAGTACACAGACCCCGTCCACCGATCAGGAAATAAAAGAAACCTAATTATGAGTAACATTCACCCTGAATTTTCTAATTAGATCTGCCGATATTTCACGAACAAGATTTCATTTAGATTTGGGTCCGTCTCATTCAACCTATCCCATTCAACGTTGCATTCATTCTGTGGATTCTGAAGTCGATTGTGGTCCATTCTAATACATTTCCTGCATTCACCAATGTTATTTACAATATGTATTTAATCTAACTCTATGAACAAGGATTAATATAAAATATAAGCTAATACATCTGGTGGTAGGTAGCCTAGCAGTTAAGAGCATTGGACCTGTAACCAAAAGGTTGCTGGTTTGAATCCCAGAGCCAACTGGGTGAAGAAAAAAAAAGTCTATAGATGTGCCCTTGAGCAAGGCACTTAACCCTAATTTGTCCTGTAAGTCACTCTGGATAAGAGTGCCTGTTAAATGACAAAAACAGAAAAGGATGTAAAAGTCCACAGACGGAAGCTTTGAAAGTCATGTGGGGCCATACAGTCTACATCCCTGTACAAGGAACATCACAGCAGAACACTAAAGACTAAATGTTCTCCATGTTGCCTCTGCAATTTAGAGCCAATTTGTTGTGGCTGCAGCTTCACTGCTTCAGTCATGAACTCTCTGTCGGGGCGGGAGAACCAGGACGACTGGTGCAGTATCTGCAACTGACACAATGGATTCACAGACTGTCCAAGACATGTCACTCCTTCCCTGCATGTCTCCCATCGATATCTGCCCGGTCCCAGGGGACAAGTCATTTACCCACTCCTCTCCCATCTCTGCACTGAGCTGCCAGTCAGAATGAGTGACAAGGCAAGTTGGTGGCCATTTTCTTGTCAGGTTGATGAGGAGAAGTAATTACATGTCTGTTTGTTCAAATAAAAATTGTTGTCAGTGAAAGAGAAAATAATACATGTTTGTAGTTTTAAAATTGATTTAAAAATCGTTCTAAGTTAAAGTATTGATTAAAAACAAAATCATCCATTCCACACTGCTATAGATATTAAAAATGAACAGACAAACAGAGAAATAAAAAGACTCCCCCTTCTTATCATGCTCTCTACTACCCTCTCTACCAACCTCTCTCCTCTCTCTGACACCTTCTCTCATCTCTCCATCACCCTCTCTACAACCCTATCTCTATCACTCTCTCTACTACCCTCTCTCTACAACCCTCTCTCTATCACCCTCTCTACTACCCTCTCTCTACAACCCTCTCTCTATCACCCTCTCTACTACCCTCTCTCTACAACCCTCTCTCTATCACCCTCTCTACTACCCTCTCTCTACAACCCTCTCTCTATCACCCTCTCTACTACCCTCTCTCTTACAACCCTCTCTCTGCCACCTTCTCTCATCTCTCTATCACCCTCTCTCTACTACCCTCTCTCTATCACCCTCTCTACTACCCTCTCTCTACAACCCTCTCTCTTACACCCTTTCTACAACCCTCTCTCTATCACCTTCTTTCATCTCTCTAATACCCTCTCTCTACCACCTTCTCTCATCTCTCTATCACACTCACCCTCTCGCTACCACCCTCTCTCACTACCCTCTCTCTAAATGAATGTTCCTCTCTCTAGGGTAGGGAGGAGAGGGTAGGGAGGAGAAGGTGGGAGGAGAGGGTAGGGAGGAGAAGGTAGGAAGAGGGGGTGGGGGGGTGGTAGGGAATAGAGGGTAGAGACTAGGTGTGGTTGATGGAGGTAGAGAGGAATGTGTTGGAGGTAGACAAGAAGACAGAGCGACAGAGGAGAAAGAGGCAGCAAGTAGGGGAGAGATGAAAGAATGAAGGTATGGAGAAGAGGAAAGTGACGGTGATAGAGGACGTTCTGTATCTTCAGATGTTAAGTAGTTCCAGGGACAGAAGCTCATGTATTGAATGGGGGTTACAATACATCTGGTGATCTACAGTTGCAACACATGTAAAGATGGAGCTGTGAAAACAGCCCGGTAACTAAGTGCCCAAGCCTGTACACTAGAGAGTGATGTAAAACAAGAGGGGGAAGTAGAGGCTGAACCTGGAGCCAGTTACAGTGGGGAGAATGCTAAATAATTACCTAAAAATCATACAATGTGATTTTCTGGATTTTTGTTTTAGATTCCGTCTCTCACAGTTGAAGTGTACCTATGATAAAAATTACAGACCTCTACATGCTTTGTAAGTAGGAAAACCTGCAAAATTGGCAGTGTATCAATACTTGTTCTCCCCACTGTATATGAAATGAACTGTCAACAAGAGGGGAAAGCTGAGGCTGAACCTAGAGTCAGTTATATGAAATGAACTGTCAACAGAGGCTGAACCTAGAGTCAGTTATATGAAATGAACTGTCAGCAGAGGCTGAAACTATAGTCAGTTATATGAAATTAACTGTCAACAGAGGCTGAAACTAGATTCAGTTATATTAAATGAACACTCAACAGAGGCTGAAACTAGAGTCAGTTATATGAAATGAACTGTCAGCAGAGGCTGAAACTAGAGTCAGTTATATGAAATGAACTGTCAACAGAGGCTGAAACTAGAGTCAGTTATATTAAATGTCAACAAGAAGGGAAAGCGTAGGCTGAACTCTATGGGGTGTGTGTGTGTGTGTGTATGTGTGTGTGTGTGCGTGTGCGTGTGTGTGCGTGCGCGTGTCTGTGCGTGCGCGTGTCCTTGCGTGTGTGTGTGTGTGTGCGTGCGCGTGTGTGTGGGTGTGTGCGCGTGCGTGTGCGTGTGTGTGTGCGCATGGGTCGCAGCTAAGTGGAGGAGGACAGGAGGGAGAGGTGATGTGCCGTGGACCATGTCACAGTCCCTGAGCGACGCTGTAGTACGGCAGCTTCACAGCTCATAGAGCACCAATGAGGCCTCAAGGATACAGTACTGTTCAGTAGTATACCAACCACACGTCCCTTTCAAAGTCAATAACAGATCAGAATAACAGCTGCAGTACTACGAAGGAAATACTTCCATGGGAAAAACTGTTCAAGGTTTTAACAGGACTTTGTAATTGGGGGATGTTTTTATCCTTCTGTCAACTATCTACTATATCTGCTCTGAGCATTTGTCCTGTCGCCTGTAAGTTTAACGAAAAATAGATTTTAATCTCAATGAGCCCTTCCTGGTTAAATAAAGGTTTAAAAAAAAAAATGGTGAAAAAATGCATTGCCTGGTCGTCCCTGGTAACGAGATGTTGTAGTGAACCTGGGGCTCAAGCCTTGGATTGAAGGCCATTCAGGCCGAAATGGAAGCCTGTTTGTTTGTCCCAATAAATACTCAGATCAAAGCAGAATCAGAGCTATTTTTTCTATATCTCCCTGAATAGTCAGCTGTTGCAGTGTCCCTGAACAAGGAATGTTTTTTTACTTTTGTTTTTACTTAGGGCTCCCTTTAATCTTGGACTCACAGATACAGGTGAATGTTGGAGAACTGTTTATCTTGTATCCCTTTGCCCACATCTTCGTGGCATTCTGTACCCGCTACAATGGCATAGGCAGAGATAGGACCACCTGGAAGCTCAATTCTGTGATCCAGTTTAAAAACAGGATGTTTTAATACCTGGCATGAAAATGCAAAACAGCTCATTTGGAAAAGATGTATATTAAAATGTAATCACGCCAAAGCACATTGAACTGTTACGAATTCACCTGCTGATGCATTATACTGTTATTAACGGCGCTGGCCCATGTGATCTGAGTTTAGGTATTAACTACACATGGTTAAGGTTACATTTAGGCATTAACTCAGCTATCTTAAGGTTAGGCGTCACATCCTGATCTGTTTCACCTGTCCTTGTGCTTGTCTTCACCCTCTTCCAGGTGTCGCCCATCTCTCCCATTATCCCCTGTGTATTTATACCTGTGTTCTCTGTTTGTCCGTTGCTAGCTTGTCTTGTTTGCCAAGTCTACCAGCATTTTTGTTCTCAGCTCCCGCGTTTCCTAGTCTCTCCTTTTTATCGCCCTCCTGGTTGTGACCCTTGCCTGTCCTGACTCTGAGCCTGCTTGCCTGCCTGACCCTGACCCTGCCTGCCGCCCGGTACCATTGGCCCGCCTCTGGTTTACAGACCCCTGCCTGCCTTGACCTGTCTATTGCCTGCCCCTGTTGGAATATTCAACCATTGTCAATTTGACTTGTCAGTATCTGGGTCTTACCTTGATTCCTGATATTAGGGTTAAGTTTAGGCATTAACCATTTACAGTAAATGTGTAACCTTAAGGTAGGGTTAATCTCAGAAATAACTTTCTATCACTGGATTCAAACATGATGCTTAGACCCATCTAATCAATGACACAGTCGTCAGTTTGGATCGATTGTTCTGTCAAAAGAGACATGGTTTTGCTAATGGAAAAGGTATTTTTTGACAACGTGACAGTTAAAGGGGAATGATGATGGAAGGGTACATACTGACGATAAGGAGGAAAGAGTGGAGGTGGTTGTGACCCAGTGTCACACCCTGACCATAGTTTGCTTTGTATGTTTCTATGTTTTGTTTGGTCAGGGTGTGATCTGAGTGGGCATTCTATGTTGGATGTCTTGTTTGTCTGTTTCTGTGTTTGGGCCTGATATGGTTCTCAATCAGAGGCAGGTGTTAGTCATTGTCTCTGATTGGGAACCATATTTAAGTAGCCTGTTTGGTGTTGGGTTTTGTGGGTGGTTGTTCCTGTCTTTGTGTTTGTTACACCAGATAGGGCTGTTTTCGGTTTTTCACGTTTCTTGTTTTCGTATATTGTTCTATTGTCATCTTTATTAAAGATGTATCAAAATAACCATGCTGCGTTTTGGTCCTCCTCTCCTTCAACAGAAGAAAGCCGTGACACCCAGAAGATCTTGACCATTTATTTGGGGATTGTCCTTATGTCAGAAGATTTTGGAGAAAGTTAGAAGATTTTATTTGAAAAGAAACGACTATTAACGTTAATCTGAGAGACTGTTGTTATGTTTTATTTTGATCCAATTGATATGGATCCTGATTTAACTTTCACTGTTAATTTGTTTGTCTTTCCATAAAATGAAGTGGGTGGAGAACAAACCCCTCTTCACATTATTTAAGATGTAAAAACTAAAAAGAAGTACGGACCATAAAACTTTTTGACATGTAATATATGTAATATGTAATACCAATGTACTCTTGTTTGTATATTTCTGCTTTTGTATTTGTTGTGTTCACAATAAAATAAAATAAATAATAATAATGTTATAATTATAAAGAAAAAAGAAAAAAGAAAAAAAAATGCAACTTTAAGAAAGAGGGGAGGGGCTTTTGGTTTCTGTGCAGAGATCTGAGAATCACACCTTTAAAACCTGTTAAGGATATGGCAGACATACGCCCCCTTTGGAGAGATTGGGTACCCCTAGTAAACTGGAAAAAAAATCTGTCAAAAATTGCTAATATATGCAAATAAAAATTATTATTGGATAGAAAACACTCTAAAGATTCTAAAACCGTTGGAATTATGTCTGTAAGTATAGCAGAACTCACAGGGCAGGCATTCTTCCAAACTAGTTTTTGTGGCCATGAAAGTTGGAGCAACTTTGACGTCATGGCCCCCACCCTTCCCAACGAGCTATGATTCTGGGGACACTTTCTTTTTTTTCTCTTCCTCTAGATGTCCTCTTTCATTAGAGCTTCAAATCGTTCAAATCCCGCGAGAATTGACCCTATGGGAGTGAAATTAGTGCGTGCCACGAGAGAATAGGCTGTGCGTATGGGCGCGAATTGGTCCCAGCCATTCCTTTGTTTCCAGCACTCAAGAGAAGGGCAGACGATGGCCGATTGAATTGAAGTTTGTTTTGCATGTCTAAAACATCATAAAGCTTGCTTCTGCACTTAGTTTGACCTGTTTAGTCGACATATAATGTGTAATTTTGAAGTTTTGATGCGCAACTTATCCGGACCAGAGGACGTTTTGGGTGCATTTCAGCTGATGTTATTAGCAGTAGCTAATACAAAGACGCAAGACTTGAAACCAAACGATGTATTGGGTAAGTATGAAGCCTTCCAGAACATTCTGAACGAAGACCATCGAAGGTAAGGGAATATTTATGCTTAAATCTGTGTTTCTGTTGACTCCAACATTACGTGGAAATGTAGCTTGGAACTGAGCGCTGTCTCAGCATATGGAATAGTGTGCGATTTCTGTAACGTTAAAAATAAATCTAACACAGCGGTTGCATAAAGAAGCAGTGTATCTTTCTAACTATATGTAGAACATGTATATTTAGTCAAAGTTTATGATGTCTATTTACGTTATCTTGCCGCGCTACATAGATTTCCTGCGGGCATTTTTGAGTAATTTCTGAAGGTGAACTCACTGTAAATGGACATTTATGGATATAAATGGCATATTATTGAAAAAAAAAAATATGTACTGTGTAATATGTCATATTACTGTCATCTGATGAAGATTTTCAAAAGGTTAGTGAGCGATTTATTTTTTAATCCTGCGTTTGTTGATTGCATGTTTTGGCTATTGAAATGAGCTGTGTCTGGTGGTGGTTTTACATATATATGTGCTATGTTTTCGCCGTAAAACATTTTAGAAATCTGACTTGCTGGCTAGATGAACAAGGTGTTTATCTTTCATTTGAGCTATTGGACTTGTTAATGTGTGGAGGTTAAATATTTTTAAGAATATTTTTGCGTTCCATGCGCCACCGTTTCAGCTGAACGTGGGAGGGTTGATCCCCAATTGGGAACCAGTATCGTAGACAGGTTAACTGTTTGGTTAGTCGAGAGCTTGGGCCTATAGGGTTCTATCTGCAAAAAGATCATTGCCAATGTTTCATTGGCTGTAGAGTCCGGAAACCTCATTGGTTTTAATGGTGTCATCGATTTATGTATTGTATTCTATTGAACTTAACCACATGAATTGGTGTATTTAGATACTATACAGGGAGAGAATATTGAACAGAACAAGTCTGTGTCAATAACTACATTTTCAACAAATATGCTTATAGTCCCAACCTCTTGTGGTATTAACCTGCAAACCTGCTCCGATTGAAATGTATTTGGGAAAGGGGGATACCTAGTCAGTTGTACAACAATATTAAGATGGGGAAAAGAACACAGACACTGGACAGAGGAAGATTGGAAAAAAGTGTTATGGACAGACTAATCTAAGTTTGAGGTTTTCGGATCCCAAAGAAGAACATTCGTGAGATGCAGATGAAATAAAAAGATGTGAAGCATGGTGGAGGCAATGTGATGGTCTGGGGTGCTTTGGTGGTGGTAAAGTGGGAGATTTGTACAGGGTTAAATGGATCTTGAAGAAGGAAGGCTACCATTCTATTTTGCAACGCCATGCCATAACCTGTGGACAGTGTATAATTGGAGCCAATTTCCTCATACAACAGGACAATGACCCAAAGCACAGCTCCAAACTATGCAAGAACTATTTAGGGAAGAAGCAGTCAGCTGGTATTCTGTCTATAATGGAGTGGCCAGCATAGACTCCTGATCTCAACCCTATTGAGCTGTTGAGAGAGCAGCTTGACATTATGGTATGTAAAAAGTGCCCATCAAGCCAATCCAACTTGTGGGATGTGCTTCAGGAAGCATTGGGTGAAATCTCTTCAGATTACCTCAACAAATTGACAACTAGAAGGCCGAAGGTCTGCAAGGCTGTAATTGCTGCAAATGGAGGATTCTTTGACGAAAGCATGACACAATTACTAAAAATCTATATTTTTCACCTTGTCAACGCATTGACTATATTTCCTATTCATTTTGCAACTCATTTCATGTATGTTTTCATGGAAAACAAGGACATTTGGAAGTGACCCCAAACGTTTGAACGACAGTATAGCTCCACATTGACGTGACAGAGGAAAGAAAGGTAAACTAAGGATGTAATGGAATGATGGAAACACTAAAGGGACAGTTATTATTGTCTGTGGGTTTTACTGACGGTGGCTACCGATAGTGGCTAGTATTTAAAATGATACACGTTGTTTTATAAACCTGAGAAGTCTGGGCATAAAACATTCTAGAGCGTATGAATAAAGTTGGTAGGCTCTCTATTCTGTGATTGGTGCATGGATACAGACGCCTGTAGCTTGGGTCTTGGGTTTCATCCCTGTAAGTTATAAAACCATACAACTTTACTGTGGGGAAGTTGATATGTTGATACGCTTCAGTTTGCTGCCATACGACTAGTTTCACATGTGTCTCCAACGATCACGAGGTCAAATAGATCTGAAACAATCGTCATGTATATTTCCACTCCCCTTATCCAACTTGATTACTCATGTACGTCTTATCAATAGCGCTTATCAATTTTATAAATGACAGTGCATGAGGAATGAGGTTATCCCTATCAGAAACAAGATGCTTTTTCCACTTGGAACCAGCAGCTTCGTCCGACCTTATTCATGGTTTTCTTGGGGGTAAAAGGTGGTGGCGTTATTAGGGAATTAAGTCAAGGTCAGAATATAGCGTATCTGTAGACACACCTCCACCACATCTCCATTTCTTATATTTCCACCCCAAACGTATACCTCACTGACACTGACATTTCCCCCGTGCTGAAGGTCAAGGTGAGAATACGTGTAGAGAGAAAAGTGCATAAAAAGGGTATTACGTTCCGTTTACGGGCTCTAGTCTGAAACTGTAGTCTGAAACTGTAGTCTGAAACTGTAGTCTGAAACTGTAGTCTGAAACTGGAGTCTGAAACTGGAGTCTGAAACTGGAGTCTGAAACTGGAGTCTGAAACTGGAGTCTGAAACTGTAGTCTGAAACTGTAGTCTGAAACTGTAGTCTGAAACTCGAGTCTGAAACTGGAGTCTGAAACTGGAGTCTGAAACTCGAGTCTGAAATCCCCGCAAACTGCTTTCAGCTCAAACTACTATGCAACTGATCAGCAATGCAGAGTTATTTGAGCCCCAAAACGACAAGAAAAATAATCAACAACCTGCATCTCATCTCTCATATCAGAGTCGCTCATTGTACAGAAAATACCCAAACACAGTAGACTACCACTGGATCAGTGGCTCCTGGTGTCAACGGAACAATGACTTCTACAAGAGAGTGATGCAATGCAGGATTGAATATGACTACATTCAGGTACCAGAAAATAAGCTGTGTCCTGTTCCTCTCGCTGCGCTCATTACTCCACCGTGACCAAGCGGAGAGACGAATGCAATCTGTATGGAAATGCACTCTGCATACTACTCAACATGAAGGCTGTGGGTATTGGGTAAAAACCAGCCTGAATACTACTCAACATGAAGGCTGAGGGTATTGGGTAAAAACCAGCCTGAATACTACTCAACATGAAGGCTGAGGGTATTGGGTAAAAACTAGCCTGAATACTACTCAACATGAAGGCTGTGGGTATTGGGTAAAAACCAGCCTGAATACTACTCAACATGAAGGCTGAGGGTATTGGGTAAAAACCAGCCTGAATACTACTCAACATGAAGGCTGAGGGTATTGGGTAATAACCAGCCTGAATACTACTCAACATGAAGGCTGGGGGTATTGGGTAAAAACCAGCCTGAATACTACTCAACATGAAGGCTGAGGGTATTGGGTAAAAACCAGCCTGAATACTATTCAACATGAAGGCTGAGGGTATTGGGTAATAACCAGCCTGAATACTACTCAACATGAAGGCTGAGGGTATTGGGTAAAAACCAGCCTGAATACTACTCAACATGAAGGCTGAGGGTATTGGGTAAAAACCAGCCTGAATACTACTCAACATGAAGGCTGTGGGTATTGGGTAAAAACCAGCCTGAATACTATTCAACATGATGGCTGAGGGTATTGGGTAAAAACCAGCCTGAATACTACTCAACATGAAGGCTGAGGGTATTGGGTAAAAACCAGCCTGAATACTACTCAACATGAAGGCTGAGGGTATTGGGTAAAAACCAGCCTGAATCCTACTCAACATGAAGGCTGAGGGTATTGGGTAAAAACCAGCCTGAATACTATTCAACATAAAGGCTGAGGGTATTGGGTAAAAACCAGCCTGAATACTACTCAACATGAAGGCTGTGGGTATTGGGTAAAAACCAGCCTGAATACTACTCAACATGAAGGCTGAGGGTATTGGGTAAAAACCAGCCTGAATACTATTCAACATGAAGGCTGAGGGTATTGGGTAAAAACCAGCCTGAATACTACTCAACATGAAGGCTGAGGGTATTGGGTAAAAACCAGCCTGAATACTACTCAACATGAAGGCTGAGGGTATTGGGTAAAAACCAGCCTGAATACTACTCAACGTGGAGGCTGTGGGTATTGGGTAAAAACCAGCCTGAATACTACTCAACATGAAGGCTGTGGGTATTGGGTAAAAACCAGCCTGAATACTATTCAACATGAAGAATGAGGCTATTGGGTAAAAACCAGCCTGAATACTACTCAACATGAACGCTGTGGGTATTGGGTAAAAACCATGATCGAAAGTGGCATTGTGATAGGTTCATGATCGAGAGTGGTGTTATACCAGAAACTACACCAAACAACTTCCCTAAAATATCAGAAACTACCAGAAACTATCCAAAACAACTACCCCAAAATACCAGAAGAAAAACCAAACAGCTACCCCAAAATACCAGATACTACTCAAATAGCTACCCCAAAATACAAGAAACAACCCCAAACAGCTACCCCCAAAAAACATAAACTACCCCAAACAGCTAACCCAAACACCCTCCCCAAAATACCAGAAATCAAATCAAATTGTATTGGTCACATTGCGGGTATAGTGAGGCTTGTATTCTTAGGTACAGCAGTGCATTAATTTCTAACAATACACAACAATACACACAGATCTAAAAGTAAAGAATGGAATTGAGAAATATATAAACATTAGAATCAGCAATGTCGCAGTGGCATTGACTAAAATACAGTATATATATGAGATGAGTAAAACAGTATGTAAACATTATTAAAGTGACTAGTGTTCCATTATTAAAGTGACTAGTGTTCCATTATTAAAGTGACCAGTGATTCCATGTCTATGTATATGGGGCAGCAGCCTCTAAGGTGCAGGGTTGAGTAACCGGGTGGTTGCCGGCTACTGATGGCTATTTAACTGTCTGGTGGCCTTGAAATAGAAGCTGTTTTTCAGTCTCTCTGTCCCAGCGTAACGCACCTGTACTGACCTCGCCTTCTGGATGGTAGCGGGGTGATCAGGCAGTGGCTCGGGTAGCTGATGTCCTTGATGATCTTTTTGTGCTTCCTGTGAAATCGTGTTCTTTAGGTGTCCTGGAGGGCAGGCAGTGTGCCCCTGGTGATGCGTTGGGCAGACTGCACCACCCTCTGGAGAGCCCTGCGGTTGATATACCAGGGGGTGATACAGACCGACACGATGCTTTCAATTGTGCATCTGTAAAAGCTTTTGAGGGTCTTAGGGGCCAAGCTGAATTTCTTCATCATCCTGAGATTGAATAGGCACTGTTGTGCCTTCTTCACCACACAGTCTGTGTGGGTGGACCTCACGTGTACTCAGAGGAACATTTCACCTTCTCCACTGTGGTCCCGACGATGTGGATAGGGCGGTCTCCCTCTGCTATCTCTTGTAGTCCACGATCAGCTCCTTCATTTATTTGACATTGAAGGAGAGGTTATTTTCCCGGCACCACTCTGCCAGGGCACTCACCTCCTCCCTGTAGGCTGTCTCATTATTGTTGGTAATCAGGCCTACTGCTGTTGTGTTGTCTGCAAACTTGATGATTCAGTTGGAGGCGTGTGTGGCCACCAGGTTTTGGGTGAACAGGAAGTACTGGAAGGGGCAGAGCACGTACCCTTGTGGGGTCCCTGTGTTGAGGATCAGCATAGCGGAGATGTTGTTTCCAACTTTCACCACCTGGGGCGGCATGTCAGGAAGTCCAAAACCCAGTTGCACAGGGCAGGGTTCAGACCCAGGGTCCCGAGCTTAATGATGAGTTTGGAAGGTACTATGGTATTGAAGGTTAATCTATCATCAATGAACAGCATTCTTACATAGGTATTCCTCTTGTACAGATGGGATAGGTCTGTGTGCTGTGTGATGGCGATTCCATTGTCTGTGGATCTATTGGGGTGGTATGCAAATTGATGTGGTTCTAGGGTGTCAGGTAAGGTAGAGGTGATATGATCCTTAACTAGCCTCTCAAAGCACTTCATGATGACAGAAGTGAGTGCTGCAGGGCGATAGTCATTTAGTTCAGTTACCTTTCTTGGGTACAGGAACAATGGTTGACATCTTGAAGCAAGTCTGTAAACAATCCAGCCAGTGGGTCTGCACATGCTCTGAGGACCCAGATGGGGATGCCGTCTGGGCCGGTTAACACGCTTAAATGTCTTACTCAAGTTGGCCACGGAGAACGAGAGCCCACAGTCCTTGGGAGCAAGCCACGTCGGTGGAACTGTGTTATCCTCAAAGCATGCGAAAAAGGTGTTTAGCTTGAGAGGGAGCAAGATGTTTGTGTCCGTGATGTGGATGGTGTTCCCTTTGCAATCTGTGATTGTGTGTAGACCCTGCCACATACTTCTCGTGTCTGAGCTGTTGAATTGCGACTGTACTGCCTGTTGATTGCCTCACGGAGGGAATAACTACACTGTTTGTGGTTAAATGCCGTGGTTCACACTTTCAGTTTTAATAGTCACAGTGGGAACAACATCTCCTATACGCTTCCTGATGAACTCAGTCATTGTGTCCATGTTTACATCAATGTTATTCTCAAAGGTAAACAGGAATATATCCCAGTCCACATGATCAAAACACGTTTATTTTTTATTTAAACTTTATTTAACTAGGCAAGCCAGTTAAGAACAAATTCTTATTTAGAATGACAGCCTACCGGGGAACAGTGGGTTAACTGCCTTGTTCAGGGACAGAACAACAGACTTTTACCTTGTCAGCTTGGGGATTCCATCCAGCAACCTTTTGGTTACTGGCCCAGCACTCTAACCACTGGGCTACCTGCCACCCCATCTTGAAGCACGGATTCTGATTGGTCGTTGAATAGACCTTAGCACGGGTACATCCTGTTTGAGTTTCCGCCAATAGTAAGGGAGGAGCAGAATGGAGTCATGATCTGATTTGCTGAAAGTAGCGTGGGGGAGGACCTTGTAGCCATCCAGGAAGAGGAAGTAACAACGGTCAAGAGTTTTTGATGCGTGAGTGCTACAGGCAATGTGTTGATAGAACTTTGGAAAGCTTTTTTCTCAAATTTGCTTTATTAAAATCCCCAGTTACAAGAAATGCAGCCTCAGGATATGTGGTTTCCAGTTTGGACAAAGTCCACTGTAGTTCCTTGAGGGCAGTCGTGGTATTGGCTTGAGGGGGAATATACACAGCTGTGACTATAACCAAATATAATTCTCTTGGGGGGTAAAATGGTCGGCATTTGATATGAGGTATTCTAGGTTGGATGAACAAAAGGACTTGAGTTCCTGTACATTATCACAATCACACCATGAGTAGTTAATATCTGAAACATACACCACCACCTTTCTTCTTCACGGAGAGTTCTTTATTCCTGTCTGTACGATGTACTGAGAACCCAGCTGGCTGTATGGACAGGGACAGTATATCTGGAGAGAGCCATGATTCCGTGAAACAAAGTATATTACGGTCCCTGATGTCTCTCTTGAAGGAGATCCTCGCCCTGAGCTCATCTACTTTATTGTCCAGGGACTGAACATTAGCGAGTAATATACTCAGAAGAGGTGGATGGTGTGAATGACTCCTGAGTCGCACTAGAAGTCCACAATACCTCTTCTCCGTCGGCGGTGTCTTGGAGCAGCCTCGGGGACAAGTTCAATTTCCTGGGGGGTACAAACAAAGGATCCAAGTTACCGTCGCTCTGCTATCCAAAAGTTATTTCTGGCTGTATGCAATAACACACAAAAACATTCTGGGCTAATAATGTAAGAAATAACATACAAAACACTGCATAGTTGCTTAGGAGCTAGAAGCAGAGCTGCCATGTCTGTCAGCGCATCTGTGAAACTACCCCAAAATACCAGAAACTACCCCAAACAGCTACCCGCAAAATGTCAGATACAACTCCAAACAGCAACCCCAAAATACCAGAATAAACCCCAAACAGCAACCCTAAAATACCAAAATAAACCCCAAACATCAACCCCGAAATACCAGAATAAACCCCAAACAGCAACACTAAAATACCAGATAACCCCAGATAAATCACAATAAAAAAAATATTAATGTAATGAGCAGAGAGAAATACTCAACAGCTTCCACAGAATAGAAGAAACCACCAGAAACAGCTACCCCAAAATACAAGAAATCAGAAACAACCCCAAACAGCTGTCACGTTCTGACCTTAGTTCTTTTATTATGTCTTTGTTTCAGTATGGTCAGGGTGTGAGTTGGGTGGGTTGTCTGTTCTTTTTTCTATAATTTGGGATTTTCTGTGATCGGCCTGGTATGGTTCTCAATCAGAGGCAGCTGTCAATCGTTGTCCATGATTGAGAATCATACTTAGGTAGCCTGGTTTCACTTTTGAGTTGTGGGTGTTTATTTTCTGTTTAGTGTTTTTTCATTCACCTTACGGGACTGTTCGTTTGTCGTTTGTTGTTTTGTTCAGTGTTCAGTTATTTTATAAAAAATATGAACACTTACCACGCTGCGCTTTAGTCCTCACCTTCTTCCACGTTCGTTACAACACGTTCGTTACAACAGCCTTGTTGTTCACCCCAACAAACAACTCTGTTAATGAACAAACATGACGTACAGGGATAAAGGGAAGGAATCCAGGGAGGTTAACCATTAACATGTGTGTACGTTTCATCACAATAAAAACAGCAACCTTGTCCGTCTCTGAACGCAGCCCAGAGTCAACACCACACATTAGCATTTGAATATGCATGTTCATATGTAAATGTGTTTGCATACCCACAGAGTGCACAAAACTCTGATACAATTGTTAACTGGGTGATTATAAATGCATGAGGTTTTGTAAACAGCCGACAAATCTCCTGCGTTGCAGCGTACTCTGTGAACTGAGAACAAAACAAAAACAAACACTGAATATTGTTCAAACAGTGCAGTGGACTTTACTGTCATTCGGGACAGGTACACACACAGAGGCTTGAAACAGTCCAGTGTCTCTGGTCCAAAACAACTGAATGTGTTCAATATGTATGCAAGGGTGTTGGAAACTAATCACCTTTTGGCAAGAGTGTATCTTCAATACAAGCCAATCCCCTGCCCTCCCTCAACTATTGTTTGGAGTCTGTTCATTTGAAACTGTCTGTTACACTTTGTGGGAAAATATCAGGACAGGGCTGGGCCTTGGGTTAACTCATCCAGGGCTGGGCCTTGGGTTAAGTCATCCCCTTGTGGACTGGTAGTCATATTCTAGCAGTTAATTTGAGCCAGTTTGCTAGAGCAGTAAAATAATACTGCAGCAATGGGAAATTTGAATTATTACAAACTTTAGAAGCCTTTTTCAATCTCAAATACATTACAAGCTAGCATTTCCTGATGTGAAGGAAATTTCTCAGCAACGAAAGAGTGATCAAATTAAGATCCTACATCTGTAAATAGTAAATACTTCTATCAAAACAGAGAAAAATAAAACTGGAGTGAAAGAAAGTCTGCCAGGTTCCAATTCAACAAGTAGTAATTCTCGCTATGCGGGCGGTTGAATATCTCCTCCAATTTAGAGGCACTCACACGTTTCAATGTCCAGAAACGTTCTTATAGCTTTCTGCCCACGCTATTACAACAATTATCCCATTGAAGCAGGAGAAGAAATACTGTTACTTTCATTTAAGATTCTTCCGTCTCATCATGTAAATGACCTAACAAATTAGCGTTGCTGATGCAAGAAAAGGCAGCTATTATGCAGGTCTCTCAATAACATAGCTTACCTCACCTAGGGACCTGAGTCTTTTGTTCTAACACTCTTTTTTTTTCAATCTCAATGTCTTTTCTAACGAGCACATTAGAGACAAACGCCATTCTGCTTTCTTAATTAAGGGATACTTTACGTTGAGCTTGAGATTTAAACAGAAGCGGCGACATGCAGTAATACAATGTCTTGGAGCCTCACATGGATACTAAGTCACAGTGCCAGGGATGGAATCATGCATGTAGAAATGGCCAACTTGGCAGACATTCAGATGAATAGGACTGCTGCTACTAAAATCTACCAATCTGGAAAAGTTTCTCCAGTAAAAAACTGGCTGCAAATATATTTTACAAACATTTCATCAGCTGAAAATACATTTTACACCACTAATATTGTACTACAGTATAGTAATCTAAGAATATATAATCCATCTGGATTCACTGTCTAGGACTATTTACCTCATATACCACCTTTCTGTCCCTCCCACCACAGGCATCAGCTACAGCTCTGCAGTAACAGGCCGTGTTCTACATCAGCCTTCCACTACTGTGTGTTCAGCTGTTTCAGTGTACACCACACCAGGGGGTTGTGATGAGGCTCTAGAATGGTTTAAGAATCACATAATCCACATGGACTCCCCTCTGAGAGGCCTCCATCCGTCCTACTGCTCCGTTCCCCCATGACGGATACGCCGGCTAATGTGGTTATTGCGGTTTGGTTATTCTCCTGACAGTCACGTTGTGGCATGATTAAGAATGAATGCACTCTGTTGAGATTCCCCAAGAGGTGATTGTGGCATGACGTCCATCTCATATTCAACAAAGAAATGGTTTGAGCCAATATCTATTGGATCATATTCCTTTTAGTAATCACACGTCTGTCAGGTATCTGTTAAGGTATCTGCCTGCTATTTTTCAGTGTCTAGATGTGTGATGATGATATTTGTCACTGTGGTATGGTCAATGGTAACACTTTGAAACCAATTTCTTCACTGTTACAGGCATATGGGACTTCCAATGAAATGCTTATGGTTGTATTTTAGAAATTGTATTTTCAGAAACAGACATTGACCATCCAGACAGCTGAGCTAAAAAAACATGTTTCTACACTGAGGAATGTATCATTGTATCGTTGTGTTGCATTGTGGTACGTCGTACTGCTGTGCTGTGCTGTGTTGAGTTGCATTGTTTTATTTTAAAGGCTTGTGTGGGCCCCAGAGTGACAGGTTGCACATTGATAATCCAACTCTCATTCCCACCTTTCAGAAATAAGTCTGTTCTCCCTGTGCCAAGGGGATGGGGATGTAGGAGGGGATTTATCAGACAAATAAAACACTGAACCTCTGGAGAAATAAACGTGAAATTGATCCAAATAAATCTTATTAGTGGGGAACGCGTTGTGGCTCCATAAAGACGCATGCTGCCGAGGCTGAGATTTAAATCAGGAGTCAAGTAGCCAGCAGAAATCCTAGTTTGACATAATTCAAATAATGGGAATGAGACGGGACTTAATAACGATACGGTGAAACACAATTCAGCTGAAACTCCAAAGATGTGGATGTGCACAGAGACCAGGGGAGCAGATATGTTTCTGTCTTTTGATGTATATTTCCCTATCCTGAAAGAAATCTGTCCCGTAAAAAAAAAAAAAAACTCCAGGTTTATTTGATCAATCAGAGCTTACCATTATATACTGTGAGGCCTGATATTCTTTGTTACAGAAATACTGCACTGCAGTCAGACTTATGAACAAAAGGCCTGGAAATGTGCAGGTGAGCACTCTCAAAACTCTGTATCCTAACAACAGAGAATGTTATACATCAGAGAAATTCAACGTCCTTTCTCAATGTCACTTCCAAACAGTCCTAAATATGTATGTGTACACATACTGTTTGCCTGGTTTTAAATGTTTTCATGTTATATATGACTCAGATGAATCCATAATGCATTCCCATCTAATTGCCACCGGGAAGGGAATATGGGAGGGAAGGGAATATGGACCAACCATTGGAGACCCAACGTAACATTTAAGTGACAGGCAAAAGCTCAGAGGTTTTATATAGCCCTTCTCGGGGGAATAGGACCAACTGGAATATCAAGTAGTCAAGGGGATTTACAGACTTCTGCTGATGGAAGCCACAGTACATCTAGATAGATGTTTTTAAACAGACTTCTGCTGATGGAAGCCACAGTACATCTAGATAGATGTTTTTAAACAGACTTCTGCTGATGGAAGCCACAGTACATTTAGATAGATGATTTTAAACAGACTTCTGCTGATGGAAGCCACGGTACATCTAGATAGATGATTTTAAACACACTTCTGCTGATGGAAGCCACAGTACATCTAGATTGATGTTTTTAAACAGACTTCTTTGTTTCTCGTCCAGATGGATGTAAAAGAGTGAATGTTTTTCACCACTTTTTATGATGGAATAACCTCATCTGAGACCCGAAGACTTGCGTTAGCTCCCTGGGCGAATGCCTCGACTTCAGCTCTGCAGGCTAGCACACTCTTGTGGCCTTGAGGAGACCCGGGTAGGAACACCAGTAAGTTACAAGCACGTAGATGATAATATCATGGGGTTTAAATCCCTATACTTTCACCCATCAAGCCTCTTGCAGTTCAACGATGATGAAGGGAAGGAGGAAGCTGTGTCATTGGAAAAGTATCAGGACGTAGATTCAGCTCGGGAAATGCCTGACCACGTCTGGTTTGGATTTTGCACTGGCGTATATGAACTACACACACAAAGGCACAGTCACACACACATACACACACACACACACACACACACACACACACACACACACACACACACACACACACACACACACACACACACACACACACACACACACACACACACACACACACACATACACACACACACCAGAGATTGTTCGGGTTGACTCATCTGCAGCCATTGTTTAGTCCTTCCGTTGTGGTGGCAGGTGGTTTGGCTTGAGAGCTAAAAAGAGGTCATTTCCTCTCAGGTTTGCCACCCAAGCTGTGCCCAGAGCAGAGACAGTGACCAACCTAGCCAGCTGAGCTCTCTATGGTGAGAGCACTCATTCTGACTGAATGCCTCCAACAAGACAAAAGACAAGCATAATATTGGCTACTGAAAACAGATGGCACCTTGTTTCATATCTCCTCAGGTGATGCATGGGCTATGTGTTTCATGCAATCAAATGAATGCTGTGATTTATCCATTATAGGACAGAATATTGATAATATAGCTTTAGCCATCAACATTTCATAGTCTCCAAATTCGGTCTAAATCTCATGGCTGAATTAATAGGGGTGGCAGGTAGCCTAGTGGTTAGAGCGGTGGCACAGTAACCGAAAGGTTGCTGGATCAAATCCCAGAGCTGGCAAGATAAAACATCTGTTGTTCCAGCCCTGAACAAGGCTGTTAACCCACTGTTCCCTGGTAGGCTGTCATTGTAAAAAATGAATTTGTTCTTAATTGACTTGCCTAGTTATTTTTTTATTATTATTTTAAATACACACATGAACAAGATATCAGCAGTGATGAAAGTATATCAGCACACCTTGGCCCAAACTCGATGTGTAACATAGATCACATGTATTTCTTGTTGCATTGGACAGGTGTTTTCCAGGTTTACTTTTCAATAACTGACCAGGAGGAGCCAGGGAAACCTTCCATCCCTCCAGACTCAGTACCAAACTGTCCTTACTGCCACTAGATTTACTGCAGAGGTTGGCTGTGGTTGGAAAGAAATCCCTTTTTATTGAACAACAACTCAGACCTCTGTTGAGCTTCCAGTGGTTTATGACCATTCTTCTAAGCCGGGAGCCATACGAATCCTCTGAAAATATACGACACAATCTCTGCCTTTGATTCATTTGTCTTGGACATAATGAATTAATCCAGTTTTACAGATGTATCAGATATGCAGTGATTCATGGCAGTGACATCCATACTGTGTTAGGCGCCGTGGCATTTCTCATTTCCTTCCATCATAACAGATTAACATTATTTTAATGACTACTACTTATTATCAGTGACTGTATTATTTTGGGCATAGAACCACACACACACACACACACACACACACACACACACACACACACACACACACACACACACACACACACACACACACACACACACACACACACACACACACACACACACACACACACACACACACACACACACACACACACATATTCTGAACTGTTTTCACTTACCACCTCACCGTTTCTTACAGCCTCACCATTTCTTACAGCCTCACCGTTTCTTACAGCCTCACCGTTTCGCTTCCTTTCTCTTTCATCTGTCTCTCTAGCCATCTTTCTTCCTATCTCAGATTCACACACACACGCACGCACGCACACGCACACGCAGACACACAGACACACACACAGACACACACACACACACACACACGCATGCACGCACACACACACACACACACACACATACACACACACAGACACACACACACACACACACACACACACACACACACACACACACATACACACACACACACACACACACACACACATCATGTGTAATCGTTACTGCATTAAAAAGTAATGTCCCTTCCACGGTTTCTCAGGTGAGAGACATTCAGCCACTCCTCTTCCTAGTCTTGGCTAGATGTATCACCCTGCACCTAATAGAATTTAAATTAGCAATGGGTGCTTAAGCAAGAGGGAACTTGACCAGCAGGAAGGCTCATTCTACCACATTATGCTCCCAGGCAACATTAAAAACTCTTGGCCGCCAGTTAGTTATATCACTGGCCTGCAGCGGTTTTCTCATAACATTTTTATTTGGACCTTTTGGGGGAGCCAATGCAGCTTTTTATAAATGTCATAATGTATAAAGCCTTGCCAAATAGATGGAGGTGGGTACCTTGGTGTAAGAGCCTGATCTCTGAAGATCCTGCTGGTTACATGTGAGCTCTGTTTCTCTTGGAATGTGTCAAGGTGAGAAGCAAGGACTGTATTTTGCAACTTGGCCGGTACTTTCCAAGTAAGAATGGAACATACTAGAAAGTGAAAGTATTGCCAGGAAGGAACCAGAAAAAAATAAATAAATACAAACAAGGCATTAAAAAGCATCGATAGTGCGATCGAAAAAGTCAACATTGTGTTTCTATGGAAACAATATCCAGCTCTTATTATGCTAATACGAATTCAGAAAGCCACCAGGAGGCATTAAAAAAAAGTAAGACTTCTAATCTAAACAAGATTCCGTACGACAGGTCCAATCTATTTATTTCAACACGGATATATATTAAGATGCATATTTCTGAGGGAAAACGTAGATACAATTTGCACAACACAACAAAAAGAGATCTTTCATTCAGACAGCGTTGTGTTTCCGTGATGTATGGAAATTCCCCCCCTGCTGTTTGTATGATCATGTCATTACTCTCCCAAGCAGAAGATACTGGTGATCTCTCCCTCGGTGCTCGCCCGTCTCTCTCTCTCCTAGCTTCAAAGCTAGCGTGCTGATGCAATGGCTGCATAAACACAGCTGGAGATAGCGATGTGGAGCGGCGGTAAATACTGTCCCCCATGCCATCATCACACTCAGGCACAGACACCTCCTGAGAGTGAGCGTTACTGCATTCCATGAGATGATTAGAGAAGTTGGGTTTCGAAAAATACTGACCAGCGGGGAAGCTATGAAGGGTTTTGGAAAGACCAAATGTCTCTCTCTCTCTCTCTCTCTCTCTCAAGGGCTGTGTTTCTTCCTCATGTTGCTGCAATCCTAGTGGCTCGCCAACCAACAAAGAGGCCACATCTGCTGTGGCATTAAATTACCTTTACATTTGAATAAAGGAATAAAACAGGGAAAACAAATTGACTCTCTCATTGAGATAAACTCAGTCCCAGGCTCCTTGTGATCCTGGGGGGTAATTGGTTTTTGAAGGCCTCAGCACAGCTAATTTGTGGAGTAATTTGAGCAGAGACAGGGAGACGGCTGAGAAAGGAGTGAAGTTGTTAATTCTAGCTCTATAATGGGATAATGACTCTAACCATGTGAGAAGAAGCTGTTTTCCATGTCCCTCCAGGCCTTCCAATACTCAGAGCTGCACTGTCTCTCCATGTCCCTACAGGCCTTCCAATACTCAGAGCTGCACTGTCTCTCCATGTCCCTCCAGGCCTTCCAATACTCAGAGCTGCACCATCTCTCCATGTCCCTCCATGCCTTCCAATACTCAGAGCGGCACCATCTCTCCATGTCCCTCCAGGCCTTCCAATACTCAGAGCTGCACCATCTCTCCATGTCCCTCAAGGCCTTCCAATACTCAGAGCTGCACTGTCTCTCCATGTCCCTCCAGGCCTTCCAATACTCAGAGCTGCACTGTCTCTCCATGTCCATCCAGGCCTTCCAATACTCAGAGCTGCACTGTCTCTCCATGTCCATCCAGGCCTTCCAATACTCAGAGCTGCACCATCTCTCCATGTCCACCCAGGCCTTCCAATACTCAGAGCTGCACTGTCTCTCCATGTCCCTCCAGGCCTTCCAATACTCAGAGCTGCACCATCTCTCCATGTCCCTCCAGGCCTTCCAATACTCAGAGCTGCACCATCTCTCCATGTCCCTCCAGGCCTTCCAATACTCAGAGCTGCACTGTCTCTCCATGTCCCTCCAGGCCTTCCAATACTCAGAGCTGCACTGTCTCTCCATGTCCCTCCAGGCCTTCCAATACTCAGAGCTGCACTGTCTCTCCATGTCCCTCCAGGCCTTCCAATACTCAGAGCTGCACCATCTCTCCAACTAAGTCATGTCCAGTTCAGAGTTTAGTTCATGTCCAGTTTAGAGTTTAGTTCATGTCCAGTTTAGAGGTTAGTTCATGTCCAGTTTAGAGTTTAGTTCATGTCCAGTTTAGAGTTTAGTTCATGTCCAGTTTAGAGTTTAGTTCATGTCCAGTTTAGAGTTTAGTTCATGTCCAGTTTAGTGTTTAGTTCATGTCCAGTTTAGAGGTTAGTTCATGTCCAGTTTAGTGTTTAGTTCATGTCCAGTTTAGAGGTTAGTTCATGTCCAGTTTAGTGTTTAGTTCATGTCCAGTTTAGAGGTTAGTTCATGTCCAGTTTAGAGGTTAGTTCATGTCCAGTTTAGAGGTTAGTTCATGTCCAGTGTAGAAATAGATTGGAAACCACAAGATCTAAAATTACACCGTGTCATTTGTCTTTGTGTGTGCAGTCCATAGTGCCAACTCACACAGGAGAGGAGAGCGTGTTTGTCCTCACCACCAAACAAACACGCATGTTAACAGTGCAGCTGAAACACACACAACCCAGGGAGTTGACACACTGTAGCAGTCATCAGCTCTCACCCTCGGAGAGAGACAGGGCGCATTAGGACGGGGTTAGAGCGTTGGTCTAGTAACCGGAAGGTTGCAAGTTCAAATCCCCGAGCTGGCAAGGTACAAATCTATCGTTCTGCCCCTGAACAGGCAGTTAACCCACTGTTCCTAGGCTGTCATTGAAAATAAGAATTTGTTCTTAACTGACTTGCCTAGTTAAATAAAGGTAAAAAATTTTTTTTTTAAAAAAAGGACCAACTGAATGGTCTCAAACGTGCAAACTCTGCCAATCTGCCGAACTAAATGGAATGCACCTAAACTGACAGATTAATGGTGGATTCACTCAACTAAAGCCCAGTGCTAACTTGAGATGTTTGGTCATAACCCCATTGTTACTGTGAGCTTCATGTGGAACTCTCCATGGTGCTGATTTCTCCATCAGATTCCCTTCAGCTTCATGTGGAACTCTCCATGGTGCTGATTTCTCCATCAGTGGACAATGTGCTATTGTCTCCCTTTGTCTTTTACACCTTTAAACACCTTTTGTGCCTAATATGTTTGTACGAATTTGATCCTAGATCAGCAGTTTTAGGTACCAGAGACACGCTGAGTCACCACAGCCAACTCAAAGAGAGCTCAGTTCTGCTCGGCACAGGAAGACATCGACCCAATACGCTTAGTTGTCTTTGTGTAAAAAAAAAAAAAAAACTCCAAATCCTTTGTGCGGTTGAGTATTAAAAAAGCTGGTTGTGGTGTTTAATGGAAATCTAATTTGGATATGCGCCTTACCGAAAGATAACAGAGTTAATGAAGTTGGAGATAAGTAATTTAATTTACCCACCACCCCTATCGAGAGAGATATGCAATGTAATGGAGGGATGGGAAAGTGTTATTTAAGACTAGAGAAAACGGGTGAACTTTTAGCCCCCGCGGATGGATTCATTTCTATTTTTTTTATTTTACCCCCTTTTTCTCCCCAATTTCATAGTATCCAATTATTAGTAGTTACTATCTTGTCTCATTGCTACAACTCCCGTACGGGCTCGGGAGAGACGAAGGTCGAAAGTCATACGTCTTCCGAAACACAACCCAACCAAGCCACACTGCTTCTTAACACAGCGCACGTCCAAACCGGAAGCCAGTCACACCAATGTGTCAGAGGAAACACCGTGCACCTGGCAAACTTGGTTAGCGTGCACTGCGCCCGGCCCGCCACAGGGGTCGCTGGTGCGCGATGAGACAAGGATATCCCTATCGGCCAAACCCTCCCTAACCCGAACAACGCTAGGCCAATTGTGCGTCGTCCTACGGACCTCCCAGTCGCGGCCGGCTGTGACAGAGCCTGGGTGCGAACCCAGAGTCTCTGGTGACACAGCTAGCGCTGCAATGCAGTGCCCTAGACCACTGCACCACCTGGGAGGCCGGAGGTGACATTTTTACTTTTATGTGAAAAACGTTGAACGCCTGGTATTTTTTGTTGGTAAAAAACAATGTGGAGAGAACGACCTTCATTCTAATAGGAAATACTGAGAATCATTTTAATTTCAATTAATGTGGACAAACTGATTTACAAATGTATTTATTAGTTTGCAACAAAAAAAAGTAGATTGCTCTGTTACACAGCAGGTCCCAGAAGATGGTAAAGCTAGATTCAGAAGAGAGGCTTGTTCCAGTAAATCACAGTTTTCTTCTCCCTTCTGGGAGGAAAATATCAACTCCATAGGGGGGTTCTTACTGCCTCTTTCTGAGGTAAAGTTTGCCCAACAATCGACCTAGCAGTGACGTACGGTACAGTGAAACACAACTTCCTCCTAAGAATGATTACACACTCAAAATAGCAGACCTACTTTCCAGCCGGTTGCAATTTCTTCCTGTCTTTATTTTCTATTTTTTCTCTGCAGCCCATCTGTGGTGTGATTATCATAAACTCTTTTACCTTCGCAGGGTCATGGAGAGAAGATGACGAATCGCCTAGTTATGAACCGCACAGCAATACCGCTTGGCTTCTTGTGTCTGGAGATGCTGTCACAGGCAGTCTGATGTGCGAGGACATTTTAGAAGTACCGTGACTCACTTGAAGAGTGTGAGGCACATCTCAGCTGCCATGACAACACTTCAAAGTGGAGCCTGAGAAATCTGTCTAATTTTACATATTCTTTTAAAATATTTATATTCCCCAGCTGCTATTTTCAGACTGTCCAGGAGCTTGACAAAAGGAGGGAAAGAATGTCCCCACTTTTTTTCTTTGGTAGGAAATTAGGCGTGGATAATCTACTCTTCACAGGGTCAAGCAACGACTGTCTGCAATGACTGGCTGGAGAACATGATGAGAGAGCCGTAGTTGATATACTGTATCTGTCGTTATGAACCACGGCCAGGATATCCACGACAACCATTTATGTAGCCTGGGTTGTATATCATCGCTATGGGTAACCAGTTATACAGGACCGTGTGGATGCACACATTTTGAGTGGTAGGCTATGTCAACGTTTTCCACTTGATAACAGGTTGCCGTTATCAGGCACCTAGAAGTCAGTTATCTGTTGAGCGTTTACAACTGGTTCGTCGACAACACACACTTTTTCACAACAACCACCTGGTGTGTGACAGATGGAAATGCAGGAAGACTGGACTGTAACAGCTTGCTGCCTCTTCCAATCTGGTTTTGGAGGGTTGAGGTTGTTAACACACACACACATGCACACACACACACACACGCACGCACGCACGCACGCACACACACACACACACACACACACACACACACACACAAACTCTCCCTCTCTCGCTCTAAAGGATCCCTCTTCTCCGCCCAACGTGTTATCCAGTCAGTGGGAAGTCCTGCAGCTCTCTGCTGTTGGCCCATGAAATGAGCTGCTCTCTGCTCCCCGGCCCTCACTGCTCTGCCATGGTGTCTAATTTTGGGCTCCAGTGGCCAGAACTTGTGCTTTGTGACCCTAGAGCTGGTACAACAGACACAACAGAAATATATTCCTAAAACCATAGCATTGGTTCTTCTGTTTTAATGTAAAGTTTTAGAGATCATTCAGGTGTGTTCACAATGTCATTTACCTTTACTTTGTAATCCATGAAGGCCACTATACAGTAATTCCCTTTAAGACTGGTTTTAAAATGCATTGCATTACAGGGAATGAGTCTCTGAACTAGTCAGACTGGTGGGACTCCACCGGTGGTCCTTCAGCCAAGTCTATTTAAAAGCCCATTAGTAAAGCTGTGATGGGACCTCCTTTCAGTCCTGTAATAGACGAGCTTTTCACTGACCCCATGTTGATTACATCGCTCCACCATCTCTCTTAGGTGGCTGAGCGCGGCCCTAAATCAAGTCACTTAACCCACCATCAGTCTCACGGTTTATTTCTGAGGTTTAGCAACACTATTCTTCTCACAGTCTCTGCTGTAATGTTAAAGAGTGAAGTAGGTAGGTAGGTAGCTAACGTGTGGATCCTTTTTTGACAACAAAAAAAAAACAGAAGGAGGAGAGTGAGGACAAACGAAACAGGAGGAGAAAAATGTTTTGGGACAGTTTGTTCCTATGAACAACACCCTGGCATTGGTTGTAATTTCTTACCCCTTTTTTTTAAATAATAAGGTCGTTTTCGGGAGCATAAAGGAGATTGCTGGTATCCTCTAAGTTAAATTGTTCACTTTTTTTACCCAGCACTTCAGAAAATGGAAGATAGGAACGGATCCCACAGTGAATATTTCAGTAATGAGACAGCCCACACCACGGTTGATTAGCAGAGAGAATAAAAAGTAAATCACATTCTTTCTGTATTCCATTCAACAGCATTAGTTAGTCTTCTTCTCTTGGAGGCGGTGTGGAAGTTGATCGTACGAGAGGCAAACATATTCACATGTTCTTAGTTCTATGACTAGCTCCTGTTCTTTGCCCCCTCAGTAGTAGTGAGAAAAACACACAATTTTCCAACTAGCTGATTGTGTTGGGTCAATCTCAAAAAGTAGTGCAGATTTTTTTTTCCCAGAATCTCTATTCCAAGGATCTAGAGATCTTGTATTCCGTTAGAATTCTACCACAGGAGACAGTCTAATGGTTTGCTCCCTAACCATGTAGACCTAGATAAGTCTGGGGTCCTTTAGCAGATGCTGTCAGCCAAAGTGACTAACCCATTCATATACCTCACTCCGTACACTTTGATTTTGCCACATTATTTTTGAAATCACTTTTCTCAAAATGTGAATGAATTCCCACTCATCTGAGGGATGACTTGACCATCAGAAAACTGCTATTCTATTGGTGCATTGTGGTCAATATTTGCATAGACTGACCGTACATACTGAGACCTGTGTACTTTAACAAGTAGAATGCTAAAGTCATAAAGTTTAACCTTACCATAATGAAACATACAGATGTGTAGAATGCCAAGAGAGAATCTGATGTTTTAGTTGTTCTTTCCTGTAGGGGATATGACCCGAGACCTCATCCTACCAAATCAACTCCAGCGGGAGGGATCCATCTAAGATATTTTCTGTTGAATGTGGAGAAGCATGAGCCAAGGTACAGTATATTACCTTCATGTTGGTATCACAACATTATAAACAGGGTACCAGTGAGGTAGTGTATATTACCCTCATGTTGGCATCACAACATACAGATCATTATAAACAGGGTACCAGTAAGGTAGTGTATATTACCCTCATGTTGGTATCACAACATTATGAACATGGTACCAGTGAGGTACAGTATATTACCTTCATGTTGGTATCACAACATTATAAACATGGTACCAGTAAGGTACAGTATATTACCTTCATGTTGGTATCACAACATTATAAACATGGTACCAGTGAGGTAGAGTATATTACCTTGATGTTGGCATCACAACATTACAAACAGGGTACCAGTGAGGTAGAGTATATTACCTTCATGTTGGTATCACAACATTATAAACATGGTACCAGTAAGGTACAGTATATTACCTTCATGTTGGTATCACAACATTATAAACATGGTACCAGTGAGGTACAGTATATTACCTTCATGTTGGTATCACAACATTATGAACATGGTACCAGTGAGGTAGTGTATATTACCCTCATGTTGGTATCACAACATACAGATCATTATAAACAGGGTACCAGTGAGGTAGAGTATATTACCTTCATGTTGGTATCACAACATTATGAACATGGTACCAGTGAGGTACAGTATATTACCTTCATGTTGGTATCACAACATTATAAACATGGTACCAGTGAGGTAGTGTATATTACCCTCATGTTGGTATCACAACATACAGATCATTATAAACAGGGTACCAGTGAGGTAGTGTATATTACCCTCATGTTGGTATCACAACATTATAAACAGGGTACCAGTGAGGTAGTGTATATTACCCTCATGTTGGTATCATAACATACAGATCACTATAAACAGGGTACCAGTGAGGTAGTGTATATTACCCTCATGTTGGTATCACAACATTATAAACATGGTACCAGTGAGGTAGTGTATATTACCCTCATGTTGGTATCACAACATACAGATCATTATAAACAGGGTACCAGTGAGGTAGAGTATATTACCCTCATGTTGGTATCACAACATACAGATCACTATAAACAGGGTACCAGTAAGGTAGTGTATATTACCCTCATGTTGGTATCACAACATTATAAACAGGGTACCAGTGAGGTAGTGTATATTACCCTCATGTTGGTATCACAACATACAGATCATTATAAACATGGTACCAGTAAGGTAGTGTATATTACCCTCATGTTGGTATCACAACATTATGAACATGGTACCAGTGAGGTGGTGTATATTACCCTCATGTTGGTATCACAACATTATAAACAGGGTACCAGTGAGGTAGTGTATATTACCCTCATGTTGGTATCACAACATTATAAACAGGGTACCAGTGAGGTAGTGTATATTACCCTCATGTTGGTATCACAACATACAGATCATTATAAACATGGTACCAGTAAGGTAGTGTATATTACCCTCATGTTGGTATCACAACATTATAAACAGGGTACCAGTGAGGTAGAGTATATTACCCTCATGTTGGTATCATAACATACAGATCATTATAAACAGGGTACCAGTGAGGTAGTGTATATTACCCTCATGTTGGTATCACAACATTATAAACAGGGTACCAGTGAGGTAGAGTATATTACCCTCATGTTGGTATCACAACATACAGATCATTATAAACATGGTACCAGTGAGGTAGAGTATATTACCCTCATGTTGGAATCACAACATTATAAACAGGGTACCAGTGAGGTAGTGTATATTACCCTCATGTTGGTATCACAACATTATAAACATAGGTACCAGTGAGGTAGTGTATATTACCCTCATGTTGGTATCACAACATTATAAACAGGGTACCAGTGAGGTAGTGTATATTACCTTCATGTTGGTATCACAACATTATAAACAGGGTACCAGTGAGGTGGTGTATATTACCCTCATGTTGGTATCACAACATTATAAACAGGGTACCAGTGAGGTAGTGTATATTACCCTCATGTTGGTATCACAACATTATAAACAGGGTACCAGTGAGGTAGTGTATATTACCCTCATGTTGGTATCACAACATACAGATCATTATAAACAGGGTACCAGTGAGGTAGTGTATATTACCCTCATGTTGGTATCACAACATTATGAACATGGTACCAGTGAGGTGGTGTATATTACCCTCATGTTGGTATCACAACATACAGATCATTATAAACAGGGTACCAGTAAGGTAGTGTATATTACCCTCATGTTGGTATCACAACATTATAAACAGGGTACCAGTGAGGTAGTGTATATTACCCTCATGTTGGTATCACAACATTATAAACAGGGTACCAGTGAGGTGGTGTATATTACCCTCATGTTGGTATCACAACATTATAAACATAGGTACCAGTGAGGTAGTGTATATTACCCTCATGTTGGTATCACAACATTATAAACAGGGTACCAGTGAGGTGGTGTATATTACCCTCATGTTGGTATCACAACATACAGATCATTATAAACAGGGTACCAGTAAGGTAGTGTATATTACCCTCATGTTGGTATCACAACATTATAAACAGGGTACCAGTGAGGTAGTGTATATTACCCTCATGTTGGTATCACAACATACAGATCATTATAAACAGGGTACCAGTGAGGTAGTGTATATTCCCTTCATGTTGGGATCACAACATTATAAACAGGGTACCAGTGAGGTAGTGTATATTACCCTCATGTTGGTATCACAACATTATAAACAGGGTACCAGTGAGGTAGTGTATATTACCCTCATGTTGGTATCACAACATTATAAACATGGTACCAGTGAGGTAGTGTATATTACCCTCATGTTGGTATCACAACATTATAAACAGGGTACCAGTGAGGTAGTGTATCTTACCCTCATGTTGGTATCATAACATACAGATCATTATAAACAGGGTACCAGTGAGGTAGTGTATATTACCCTCATGTTGGTATCACAACATTATAAACATGGTACCAGTGAGGTAGTGTATATTACCTTCATGTTGGTATCACAACATTATAAACAGGGTACCAGTGAGGTAGTGTATATTACCCTCATGTTGGTATCACAACATTATAAACAGGGTACCAGTGAGGTAGTGTATATTACCCTCATGTTGGTATCACAACATTATAAACATGGTACCAGTGAGGTAGTGTATATTACCCTCATGTTGGTATCACAACATTATAAACATGGTACCAGTGAGGTAGTGTATATTACCCTCATGTTGGTATCATAACATACAGATCATTATAAACATGGTACCAGTGAGGTAGTGTATATTACCCTCATGTTGGTATCACAACATTATAAACAGGGTACCAGTGAGGTAGTGTATCTTACCCTCATGTTGGTATCACAACATACAGATCATTATAAACAGGGTACCAGTGAGGTAGTGTATATTACCCTCATGTTGGTATCACAACATTATAAACATGGTACCAGTGAGGTAGTGTATATTACCCTCATGTTGGTATCACAACATACAGATCATTATAAACAGGGTACCAGTGAGGTAGAGTATATTACCTTCATGTTGGCATCACAACATTACAAACATGGTACCAGTGAGGTAGTGTATATTACCCTCATGTTGGTATCACAACATTATGAACATGGTACCAGTGAGGTGGTGTATATTACCCTCATGTTGGTATCACAACATACAGATCATTATAAACAGGGTACCAGTAAGGTAGTGTATATTACCCTCATGTTGGTATCACAACATTATAAACAGGGTACCAGTGAGGTAGTGTATATTACCCTCATGTTGGTATCACAACATTATAAACAGGGTACCAGTGAGGTGGTGTATATTACCCTCATGTTGGTATCACAACATTATAAACATAGGTACCAGTGAGGTAGTGTATATTACCCTCATGTTGGTATCACAACATTATAAACAGGGTACCAGTGAGGTGGTGTATATTACCCTCATGTTGGTATCACAACATACAGATCATTATAAACAGGGTACCAGTAAGGTAGTGTATATTACCCTCATGTTGGTATCACAACATTATAAACAGGGTACCAGTGAGGTAGTGTATATTACCCTCATGTTGGTATCACAACATACAGATCATTATAAACAGGGTACCAGTGAGGTAGTGTATATTCCCTTCATGTTGGGATCACAACATTATAAACAGGGTACCAGTGAGGTAGTGTATATTACCCTCATGTTGGTATCACAACATTATAAACAGGGTACCAGTGAGGTAGTGTATATTACCCTCATGTTGGTATCACAACATTATAAACATGGTACCAGTGAGGTAGTGTATATTACCCTCATGTTGGTATCACAACATTATAAACAGGGTACCAGTGAGGTAGTGTATCTTACCCTCATGTTGGTATCATAACATACAGATCATTATAAACAGGGTACCAGTGAGGTAGTGTATATTACCCTCATGTTGGTATCACAACATTATAAACATGGTACCAGTGAGGTAGTGTATATTACCTTCATGTTGGTATCACAACATTATAAACAGGGTACCAGTGAGGTAGTGTATATTACCCTCATGTTGGTATCACAACATTATAAACAGGGTACCAGTGAGGTAGTGTATATTACCCTCATGTTGGTATCACAACATTATAAACATGGTACCAGTGAGGTAGTGTATATTACCCTCATGTTGGTATCACAACATTATAAACATGGTACCAGTGAGGTAGTGTATATTACCCTCATGTTGGTATCATAACATACAGATCATTATAAACATGGTACCAGTGAGGTAGTGTATATTACCCTCATGTTGGTATCACAACATTATAAACAGGGTACCAGTGAGGTAGTGTATCTTACCCTCATGTTGGTATCACAACATACAGATCATTATAAACAGGGTACCAGTGAGGTAGTGTATATTACCCTCATGTTGGTATCACAACATTATAAACATGGTACCAGTGAGGTAGTGTATATTACCCTCATGTTGGTATCACAACATACAGATCATTATAAACAGGGTACCAGTGAGGTAGAGTATATTACCTTCATGTTGGCATCACAACATTACAAACATGGTACCAGTGAGGTAGTGTATATTACCCTCATGTTGGTATCACAACATTATAAACAGGGTACCAGTGAGGTAGTGTATATTACCCTCATGTTGGTATCACAACATTATAAACAGGGTACCAGTGAGGTAGTGTATATTACCCTCATGTTGGTATCACAACATTATAAACAGGGTACCAGTGAGGTAGTGTATATTACCCTCATGTTGGTATCACAACATTATAAACAGGGTACCAGTGAGGTAGTGTATATTACCCTCATGTTGGTATCACAACATTATAAACAGGGTACCAGTGAGGTGGTGTATATTACCCTCATGTTGGTATCACAACATTATAAACAGGGTACCAGTGAGGTAGTGTATATTACCCTCATGTTGGTATCACAACATTATAAACATGGTACCAGTGAGGTAGTGTATATTACCCTCATGTTGGTATCACAACATTATAAACATGGTACCAGTGAGGTAGTGTATATTACCTTCATGTTGGTATCACAACATTATAAACAGGGTACCAGTGAGGTAGTGTATATTACCCTCATGTTGGTATCACAACATTATAAACAGGGTACCAGTGAGGTAGTGTATATTACCCTCATGTTGGTATCACAACATACAGATCATTATAAACATGGTACCAGTGAGGTGGTGTATATTACCCTCATGTTGGTATCACAACATTATAAACAGGGTACCAGTGAGGTACAGTATATTACCCTCATGTTGGTATCACAACATACAGATCACTATAAACAGGGTACCAGTAAGGTAGTGTATATTACCCTCATGTTGGTATCACAACATTATAAACAGGGTACCAGTGAGGTAGTGTATATTACCCTCATGTTGGTATCATAACATACAGATCATTATAAACAGGGTACCAGTGAGGTAGTGTATATTACCCTCATGTTGGTATCACAACATTATAAACAGGGTACCAGTGAGGTAGTGTATATTACCCTCATGTTGGTATCACAACATTATAAACAGGGTACCAGTGAGGTAGTGTATATTACCCTCATGTTGGTATCATAACATACAGATCATTATAAACAGGGTACCAGTGAGGTACAGTATATTACCTTCATGTTGGTATCACAACATTATAAACATGGTACCAGTGAGGTACAGTATATTACCTTCATGTTGGTATCACAACATTATGAACATGGTACCAGTGAGGTAGTGTATATTACCCTCATGTTGGTATCACAACATTATAAACAGGGTACCAGTGAGGTAGTGTATATTACCCTCATGTTGGTATCACAACATTATAAACAGGGTACCAGTGAGGTAGTGTATATTACCCTCATGTTGGTATCACAACATTATAAACAGGGTACCAGTGAGGTAGTGTATATTACCCTCATGTTGGTATCATAACATACAGATCATTATAAACAGGGTACCAGTGAGGTACAGTATATTACCTTCATGTTGGTATCACAACATTATAAACATGGTACCAGTGAGGTACAGTATATTACCTTCATGTTGGTATCACAACATTATGAACATGGTACCAGTGAGGTAGTGTATATTACCCTCATGTTGGTATCACAACATTATAAACAGGGTACCAGTGAGGTAGTGTATATTACCCTCATGTTGGTATCACAACATTATAAACAGGGTACCAGTGAGGTACAGTATATTACCCTCATGTTGGTATCACAACATACAGATCACTATAAACAGGGTACCAGTAAGGTAGTGTATATTACCCTCATGTTGGTATCACAACATTATAAACAGGGTACCAGTGAGGTAGTGTATATTACCCTCATGTTGGTATCACAACATTATAAACAGGGTACCAGTGAGGTAGTGTATATTACCCTCATGTTGGTATCACAACATTATAAACAGGGTACCAGTGAGGTAGTGTATATTACCCTCATGTTGGTATCACAACATTATAAACAGGGTACCAGTGAGGTGGTGTATATTACCCTCATGTTGGTATCACAACATTATAAACAGGGTACCAGTGAGGTAGTGTATATTACCCTCATGTTGGTATCACAACATTATAAACATGGTACCAGTGAGGTAGTGTATATTACCCTCATGTTGGTATCACAACATTATAAACATGGTACCAGTGAGGTAGTGTATATTACCTTCATGTTGGTATCACAACATTATAAACAGGGTACCAGTGAGGTAGTGTATATTACCCTCATGTTGGTATCACAACATTATAAACA